>NW_025839652.1:0-3147 GCF_002878395.1 Capsicum annuum | reverse complement strand
AGAATTGTATAAATCAATATCTTTAAAAATAATTTATGTACCTGCAGGCATGATGCTTTAACAGCCCATCGGCAATCATTTTGAATAATCGTTGATCAACTTTATTAGTTTTTTTGAAGCCTCGTTCGAGATGTTGAACTCTTCAAATGAGTAATTCTTCCGTTCTCCCAAACTGACAGGCTCCACTTTTTGTTCTTTCATGGAAGCAGTTGATGGATTATCAACTGTGATATTATGATGTTAAATAGTAGCTTCTACTGTGAAATCCACTAGAAAGGCATAATTTTCAATGCTAATGATATATATACAACAAATTATCTATCTGTTGCATCAGATAGATTATTTGGTAGGACAAATTTTAATAGGCAAAATAGAGCAATACGATAATTTTGGACAGATGAACCATCTTTTGCAACATATGATTCATCTGTTGGTATACATTGAAATAGTATGAAGAACTTGTTTCATTTACTGAAATAGACGGACATATTGCAACAGATAACGCATATGATACAACAGGTTAGATGATTGTTGTAATAGATAACAAATCTGATGCAATAGATTAGACGACAGTTGCAATAGATGTATGTATCAGTTTGATAATTTTCAGTTGATGTATCATTTATTGAAAAAGATGTGTCTGTTTATTTGTTGGAATAGAATATTGTAAGACCCCGTAAAGTCCTAGCCCATTTCAATCCTATATAGCATGCCAAAAGAGGTCCCAAACTTAGAAAAATTTCAGCGAAGTGTTAAAACTTAGTCTCATTTTTGGCCTCGATATTTCATTGGTCTCATTTTTAATCTCTACGGCCTTAGATTGTTGATTTTTTAAAATTGATTCATGATCAAGGTTATCTATAAGTCATCTCATGTGAGTTTCAAATTTTCTGGACATCATTTGAGACATATTTTGATGACCAAAATAGTGAGCCAATGCAATCAGTACGTGTCACGTTGGCTATTGCGTCATCACCATTGACGCAACACATCAATTATTGCATTGGTTTGATCGACGAGGCGCGTCACTGGGCATGTTTTGCTTTTTAAATTACGGGTTTGTGGGGGCTGTTGAGTCATTTTCCCCTTACATTATTTAGCCATAACATGAAATTAAGCATTTCAAAAGGCAAATTCACTCATTATTTTATAAAATTCTCTCCATAGCAAACCTTAGGTTAATCAAAGTTCAAGTCCACGTCTCAAGATTCACCAACAACTTTCACGAATTCAACTACTCATGTATGTTAGGTGTTCATCCTTGGGTTTCCTTCCACCCTTGGAGTTCAAGAACCCCTTTTCAAAACTTGAATTATGATTTACATTCTTGAATGAAATGTGTTCATGTATGTGTTGTTGTGTGGGTTTCACGCTGAGAATATTATGAGTACCATGTAAATAAACTAGCATGTGTGCTGATTTATTAACCCTAATGTCAAATCTTTGAATTATGATGTTGAATGTGGTAGTCATGATATTCAAATATTGTTCATTTTCACGTACAAGATTTACGCATTGTAAGTGTTTGACAAAATATCAAAGTGAATGAATTGTGCATGGTGATGTGTGATGTTTTTAAAGTTGGGTTATGGTTCCCTTATCTATACTATTGAGTCATAGGGGTATTAAATAGCTAAAACTAGTTGTTTATCTAGCCTCCAATCAAAATAGAATGATCCCGTCGTACCTCAAACAGTAGCATTTGGTCAGTTAACAAAATTAGTGTGGGTTCAGTCAAGCCTAGTACAAACTAGTAATCAGTTCCAGTGTCATTTCAGTTGGGAGTAGGATTCAGCACCAAGCGAACCCAAGGATGGGGGCATTCCTGCTAGCAGAGGGTTTGACCCTTAACAGCAGTCCCAAAGTTGTAGAACTACGTAGCCAGTGTAGGGTAAATTATCTTTCTGCCAGACTAGGGTTGACGTAACCATATATATCTCATAAGTCTTCCTGCCAAATTAGGGTTGACACAGCCAGTATTAGCAACCCGTGGCATGGTTCTAACACCCTTCCAATTGGGGTTACAGGTTGGACCCCAAATTTATCTATAATCGAAGTATGTCGGTTAGATGGTGATTTCCACAGTCTCAGTTGCAGTATTTAGTACAAAACTCAGTTTAGTTCTACATGATCTTCAGTATTCAGTATTCAAGTATCAGAACTCGGTACTTCAGTTTCAGTCTAAACTTTTAGTTATCAGTATTCAATTATTAGAACTCAGTATTTTAGTTTCAGTCTAATTCAGACAGATGATATATGCTTTGTATTGCATGTTCAGTGCTCTTAGTAGTCCCAGTTTTGCATATATTCTCATCCAACTACTTCATGATATATAGTTACTATTATTATTCATGCACATGAACCCATGCATATTAGCCTAACCTCACCTAGCGTACCAGTACATTCAAAGTACTGACGCATACTCTCTTTACGCTATGATATCTCATATCATAGGTTCAGACACACGGGCTCCTGACCATATTTAGCCAGATCAGTCGATCAGCCACAGCTACAGTAGTGACAATACTTATACTATTTTTTTAACACATTCTATACAATAATTTTATAATTTTTATACGCATTATATAGGACCTTTAACTACAATTATTATTCAAATACGTATTTTATACAATAACTACACAATTTCTATACACATTCTATACATACGTATTTATACAACAACTGTACAGTTTTTATACAATTCTGTATATTTTTTTATCCATATTTTATAAATACACCTATTTGATATAACTATACAATTTCTATAAATATATCGTTTATAGGTACATATTCTTTATAATAACTATACCATTTTTATATATTTAATTGTTATTTTTAAGCATATTTTGTACAGTTTTCATACATATATCTTATATTGAAATATATTCTATTTAGAAATTATACATTTTTTATACAATTGTATTTAACCATCATTTTTTAAAATAAAAATCAGACTTTTTTTAGTCAAAATTTATTTAAAAAGAAAGAAAGAACTTAAACAATTAATAAGAAGGGCCGAATGACCCAAATTGATGACAATGGCTAAAATGGCCAACAAGGAAAAGGAGAGCTGAAGCAACCCAATGGCCATTTAGTGTCAATACTTTGATCGAATGGCCATGATTTGTCAACTTCATCAAATGTTGG
>NW_025839651.1:0-1777 GCF_002878395.1 Capsicum annuum | reverse complement strand
GGAGGGTCCTGAACAGAAAGTAAAATCCCATTTTTCAGGAGGGTCCTGAACATAAAGTAAAATCCCATTTTTCAGGAGGGTCCTGAACAAAAAGTAAAATCGCATTTTTCAGGAGGGTCCTGAACATAAAGTAAAGTCCCGTTTTTCAGGAGGGTCCTGAGCATAAAGTAAAATCCCATTTTTCAGGAGGGAGGGTCCTAAACATAAAGTAAAATCTCATTTTTCAGGAGGGTCCTGAACAGAAAGTAAAATCGCATTTTTCATGAGGGTCCTGAATATAAAGTAAAGTCCCATTTTTCATGAGGGTCCTGAACATAAAGTAAAGTCCTATGGATGTGCATTTCCAATGTTAGCTGAATCAAGTGAAACGAATTTGCCCCTGTTTCAATCAAAGAAAATTTTTTAGTTAAAAACTTAGTGGTGGCTTGCTGATCTTGGCTTCTCAGGTATCTGCCCAGCACTCGTTCCTTTCATCTTTGTTCCAAATTGCTAACACTAGCCCTGTCTTGCCGCATCATTGACCCAGACCCGTATTGAGGGAAGTGATTTCCGACTCGAACAATGGGTTTCCATTTTACCATGCCCCTGAGGTGCACTTTTTCCAAATCTGAATATTTCTACGAATCCAATAGCCTGTCGGTTGATAGACTTCCTTTGCTTCGTGTTGAATTACGATCATATTTCTTTCCTGTGCTGTTCCTTTGCTTTTCCTCATACAATTGGAAAGACTGGTAGTAAATTTTGAAATCCTTTCTCACTTGTTTTGACACAAACTTGACTTAAAATGTAAAGAAATGACGGTGACTTTTATTTTGATAAATGACATAAAAGACAAAAAGCATGAATATGTAAATGAAAGAAAAGGGCAATGTCCCATATTCAAAAAGAAAACTTATCTGAGTACGACAACCAACTCCAATGAGTATGACATGCATTTTGGATTGAGCTGCCTGATCTTTCTATCCAGACTCCCTGTTTGTTGTTGAGTTCGTATCTTTTGCCGCTGAGCCGCTTCTTCAAATCCATTGGACTCATACATCACATTCGATTGACGACATCTTAAAAGACTTTCGTCAACCAATCTTTCTTCTAACTTTTCACTTTTCTCTTGAACTCTCCATCGTCTTACGGTGCCCGTGAGGGTTTTCACCAATAAGACTCCCTTATTTTTATTTCTCTCCACTCACCATCGCCTTATGGTGCCTGCAAAAGTTTTCACCAATAATACTCTCTCATTTTCATTTCTCTCAACTCACCATCGCTTTATGATGCCCACGGGGGGTTTTCACCAATAAGACTCTTATTTTTGTATTTCTTTCCTGATTTCTTATGCTGAGGGAGACAAGTGGTACTCCAAAATGTATCATCATATCCATTGCATGCTTAGCCTTAACATTATCAAAAATTGATCTGAAGGACTTTCTTTGGTTGTAACTTGATTTTTGGTTAAGGTTAGAAAAAAATGGTAAGGGGCACAAACGATACTTGAAGTGGGGGTGGGACTTACAACTTTTGGAATCGACTCAAACAACGCATTAACTCATGCCCCAGTTTTGTTGACTGGGTGAATCTTAGATCTTTATTTGGTTGGACCGAGCCCGAAATAGGGCAGCCTAAGTATCTCACTCCCGAGAGAGGAGAATCAGGTCGCAGTAGTTCCATCAGCTTGTTCTTTGTTTTGATTTGATTTTGATTTTTGATTTTTTTTAATTTTATTTTTCTTTCATATTCCTCTTTTGGAATCAAAATAGAGTCAAAGATAAATGTCGAGGAAATG
>NW_025839650.1:0-2500 GCF_002878395.1 Capsicum annuum | reverse complement strand
GCACTGTATGTCTGCCTTAATTAAGTATCTTTTAAGAAACCGAGTATACTACAGTCTGCTTAAAAATTAAAACTGGAAAACTTGACTATTAAGCACACACACGTAAAAAAAAATGTGACCAAATTGGTGATTCTCCATGACATATAATTCATATATTTCAAAAGAATCATTCTAGACAGATAGCAATTATACATAACTACGTTTAAATGTAAGCTATTCCAGGATATTTGACCTTGCAAAGCTAGACTTGGTAAATGTGATGAGACAAATGTTCCAGCTAATTTCCCAAAGCAAGCATTGTAAGAAATGTAAGCCATCCAGTTCTTCTTCTTCTTCTTCTTCCCCCAGTGGCAGTTTCAGTATCAATCTTCAGAAATCAGGACTGTGTGGTACAGTCGTCTATCTCAGTAAGGAACTCAGATAGTTCCATGTATTAGTAAATGATTAGCTTGTGGTCCTTTGAGGTCATAAGCACCGTGTGACGTCTCGGGATGGGATCCCGGGACATTACAATTTGAGACTTCTGAGGCTATGCCTCGTGGCACAGATTGGCTTCGTGATTCGTTGGATCGTGTTCGAGTGATTCAGGATAGGCTACAAGCAGCTCAGAGCAGACAGAGGAGTTATGCTGATGGCAGACGTCGTCCATTGAGTTTTAGAGTTGGTGATAAGGTCTTTTTGCAAGTATCGCCATGAAGGATGTGATAAGGTTCGGAAGAAGGGGCAAGCTTAGCCCTAGATATATCGGACCTTTTGAGATCCTACAGAGAGTTGGGGAGGTAGATTATGTGTTGGCATTGCCACCTGCCTTCTCAGCCATTCACCCAGTGTATCCTGTATCTATGTTGCGGCAGTATATTCCAGATGAGTCACACGTACTTCAGTGTGACTCGATTCAGTTGGACGAGGGATTCACGTTTGTAGTGGAGCCAGCATCTATTTTGGCGAGGGATGTCAGGCGGTTGCGCTCCAGGGACATTTCGGTAGTTAAAGTTCAGTGGCGTTACCGTCCAGTTGAGGAGGCTACTTGGGAGATCGAGCGTGATATGCGTGCCCAGTATCCCAACATGTTTGACCCTTCAGGTATTTCCTTATCTTTTACTTTCGCGGACAAAAGTCCTTTTAGTAGTGGATGCTGTAATGACCCTTACGGTCATTTTACTGTATTTTTATATAATTTTAGTACTATCTAAATATATCATGGATTATTTAATTTAACTTGGCATTTGGTAGAAATATAGTTTAGTACTCTTCTAGAATATTTTCGATATTGGTAAAATTCGTTAAGTAATGATATAATTATATCACTTTATATTAGACTTTTATGATTTATTAATATTTTAAACGGAGATAGTAATTTTAGAATTGTGAAAATATTATTATTATATAATAGAGATTTTGTTAGAAATAATTTTCTATTAATTATGGTATATTCAAAATATTATAATTATTTTATCATGAATTTATGTAATACCCGAATATATATATGCTGTGTAGAAAATTAATGAATGTGGCCACCACCGCACACTTGGAAATGGATGATGGACCACATGTTGCTGCCACTTGTTAGGCCACCATATGATAGAATTTGCCGTTTCTAAAAGTAAAAAAAAATAAGAAGAGTGAACTTTCATTCACTGCTTCTATACATATACTCGTCTATATCTCTATTTTCTCATATATTGGCCTTTCTCGATTTGCTTCTTTTTTTTTAGAAAATCAATTTAAGTTCTTGGTTAGTCTTATAAAATTTCATATAAATTAATTATTCGAATCTATTATTCAAGCTTGGGTTCTACTAGTATTATTCAGAGGCTTCGCAGACAAATATTCTAGCTTTGGCGTCCAGGACTTCATAATGGAATGGTTGGGAGAGTTGTTGAAGTTAGAGGGCATAGAGTCAGGGTAGAATTGGAGGCTCAGATGAATCATGCTTATGTTGATCGAAGTCAAATTTATGAGATTGGGGAAGCGGATAACTCTATTTGCCCGGAAGAACACTATGGTTTGGGGAGTGAAACTCCTGTGTATTGTCCAAGAACACCACTCCGTCCATGGATGACTCCAGCAAGAGATGCACCTGCAACACCTATTCATGAAGGAATGAGAACACCTATACGAAGTCGAGCATGGAATCCTTGTAGCTAATTGTAGTACTTAGTATTCTTCTAGTCCTTACTTATTCCTAGTTTCTTCTTTCTGAATGTAAGCACACATTACGTTTACTCTGCAATATAATATTTGGTAGTTCGATATGCAGAGTTGGATTTACGCTAATGGCAACATTTATAAGTGATAAAAGAACAGGTTCTAATGAATCTAAAGTAGTAACAAAACTAGTGCTACTGTATATCATACTTTCTACGGTGAAATATTGATTTCTCATTCCAGAAGTTCCAATTTCTGTTTTAATATATGCAGAACAGATGTTTCATGGAAATTGAACTAAGACACTTGACTTATTACAAAGACACTTCTTCTTGTGCCAGTATTTTATAAG
>NW_025839649.1:0-1078 GCF_002878395.1 Capsicum annuum | reverse complement strand
TTTTCCTGAGTCACATGACTGACTGAAGTCTATGGAATCATAGCTTGAGTTCGGATATCGTGAAACATGACATGGATCTAGGTACACAGCTATAGTTTTTGGGTACAAGTACCCCAAGGACTCGATGAAAGAAAACTGGCACACATAACTGACTTGATCATAAGAGTAGAGTCCATAATTTATAACATCATAAGTAGGGATCTCATACTAAGCATGGTTATCAACAATGTATTGCATGGAAAGGATTTCATATCACATGGAAGTGCTTGCATAATCTTAATATCATGTTCATTGCATAATCATATTGGCAACACATACCAATATCATAGAAGTTCATGTAGATTGCATTGTTATCATACATCTTGTTCATAAGTAGGATTTGCAAGTACACATAGCATAATCTCATAAGAATAGTTCATGAGTATTCCAACAACATTTACAAGGCACATTATCAACATAGAAGTCATTAGAAAGTAAGGGCATATCATGAATCCTTCACTTAGTCACAATTTAGATATATTGCATGATTTCTAGTTTCTTAGGCATTTTATCAAACACGTACATGCACATCTTAAGAATAGGTGAAATCATCAAATTATACATCATGAACAGCCAAATTTACATGTTTCCAACTCATATGATATCATGAAATTCAAAAAAACATATAAAGATTCCATCTTGGGAATCACCCAATATCAACAACATGATCATCAACACCCAACAATATAGAAATTATACTTTATAATGAAAAAAAAGGGCTTTTGAGCTTTATGGATGAAAGAGATCCATAAATAAACTCACGCATACTATTATATAGAAAAACAAACAAGCATCAATGTGGATATGATAATATCACCACAATCAACCAATATTTTGTATTTTAAATATTGATTCTTGAACTCCACGGATGAAAGGAATCCGTGGATGAACACTACGCATACCTTAGAAGGAAGATTCTTGATGATTGATGGAGGAATTTCCTTGAAATCGGATCTTCAAGCTTATTTATGCAACCCTAGTTGTTTTTCTCTTTTAGTGCTCTTGGATGATGAGCTTTGAGATGAAAACAGGGTTGTAA
>NW_025839648.1:0-8539 GCF_002878395.1 Capsicum annuum | reverse complement strand
TTTTAAAAGACTTATGATGATTAGAGCAGAAAGATTCTTAAAGAAAGCCGTAGTGTGGGTAAGAATTTCTTGGTGATCCGTAATCCAGTTATTATGCTCGTCCTGAAAAGTAAGAATTTGATTTTTACTTCTATGCATCAAGGTGGAAGTGTGGAAGAATCGAGTGTTGGCATCACCATGATGAAGCCAGTTAATTCTGGATTTTAATTTCCAAAAATCTTCCTCCATTTTTAGAGTTTGATTAAATTCACGGATAAGATGATGGTCCAAATCTTGAAGGAAAGAGCTGAAGGGATAATTGGGGAGCGCTGGATACCTTTAAGCCTATTTAAAATAGTCCGTTTTTTGGCAAATATATTTCCGAAAGAAGACTTGTTCCAAATGGAAGCTTCTTTTTCAAAGTTCTTTACGGCTTCTAGAAGAGAGGGATTGGAATCCTAGACCCTATTGATCAAATTTGGGAAGTCGTCCTGTGAGGCCCCTCATGGTTTCAAAACGGAATAATTTCGCATGCTTGGTGGGGCCCTCTCTATCCAATTGAAGTAATAGGAGATAGTGATCCGAATGCGTTCTAGGCAAATGAATCGCCCGAGTGTTAGGGTAGTGAGTGAGCCAGTCATTATTAGCAAGGATGCGGTCAAGACGTTCTAGAATCAAGGCACCTCTATTTTTGAATCTTTTGTTAAGCCAAGTAAGTTTATTACCACGAAAACCCATGTAAATACATTCACAATAGTTAACAACATCAAGAAAATCATTAGTGCGGGACCTATTAACAGGGTTCCCACCTTTTTTGTCAGCACTATACAAGACTTCGTTGAAGTCACCTCCAATGAGCCACTTTCCAGTGTAGTTGTCCTTGATTGATTTAAGATTATGCTAGAGGATTTTCCTTTTGTTTCTATAAGCACTAGCATAACACAACTTAGAATCCAAGAATTGTCTTTAGAATTTACCTTGATCATTGCATGAATTTTTTGATCGGTTGATAAATAGTGAGTAAGATTTATACAAAAATTTAAATTTTTTTTATATATATATAAACAAGCATATTGAAGAGTAAAATGGTAAAGTATGGCCAAACTTAAAAAGGCCCAATAATTTTAAAAATACAAAAAAAAAAATGAATTAGGAAAGTAAACAAATATATTTATTTTTGTCTGAACTCCGAAAGCTTCCTTTGAAATTCTCTCTTTCCTCAAACATTTTCTCTCTATTATGATACTGCATATTATTTTATCAAAAAATTGATGAATTAGCTGAAATAATGAAGCTCAAAATTGAACTTTTAGAGACCAAATCTTGAAGATTATTTTCCTACTGCATCCATTGAACAACTGTATGTCAAGCTTCGCCTGTAATTCCCTCTTCTTTCCCTGTTTCCTTCATTTTTTTATGCTTCAACCCGTTTGAAGATTTGATTTTTTTAAACCTATTTTGCCTTACATTTTGTATGTTTTGATTCCCTTAAAACAATTGTTGCACCATATGTTCCTAGTTTTGATTTTTTGTCCCTCCTTTTGCTTTGCATGTTCGAAGATTTCATTTTTTAAAATCCATTCTGATTTAATTTTGTCACGACCCGATTTCTTAAGTCGTGATGGTGCCTACCTTATCCCACCAGTAGGCAAGCCAAACCATAGCCCGGAATGATAGGTAACGGGCTAATAGGCAGGGACAAAATAAAAGATCGCGTATGATGATAACAATCACAATAATAAGTGAAAACTAAGAAGAAAACATATGTATTATATCAAAACGAGAAGAGGAAAAAGGGTCAACTATACAAATGGATCCCTCCCAAGAACTGATAAGGTCAGTACTAGAGCCACTACTAACAGGTACCCAGAGTACTAGACAAAAATCTAAAATGTACGCAAGTAGTCTCGAGTGAAAAAGACTAACTAGAGTAAATAGAGGAGGATTAGCCTCGAACGATGGTAAGCTCACCCCGCTCTAAACCAGCACTAAAAGGTAGGAACCGCATCAACGCCGATTGCTAGTACCTGGATCTGCATCAGGAAAAAGATGCAGAAGTGTAGTATGAGTACCAAAAACTACGGGTACTCAGTAGGCATCATCGGCCGACTAAGCTTAATACAGAAAAGGTATAACTACAATGCGAGGGCATAATCTGAGTCATTAGTAAGTAGCGATGGAAAGGTAAACAACTACCAAGCTATGCAACGGCTGTAAAGGAATAAACTTGTGCAATACAGAAAAATAATGATGCAGTAATAACAAATAAATCAAACATAACCTAACTGAGCCCCCATAAGCCTGCTAGGCACACTGAAGAAGACAATTAACCCAACCGTACCCCCATAAGCCGGTGGGACACACCAAGTGGTGAAAGTAAACATAAATAATCAGATGCCGGACTCGAACTAGAACTCAGAGTAACCCCAACTATAATCAGATGCCGGAATCGAACCGGAGCTCACAGTAACAATAATAGTCAATTACCGGACTCGAACCGGAACTCATAGTAATCATAATAGTCAATTGCCGGACTCGAACCGAAACTCATAGTAATCATAACCCACCGATAATATTAAAATCCATATCATAACAATATAAATGTCTAAATAATCATTCATTAATCTTAATTAAAAAGGGATAAATTCAAGATTTTTACATTTTAGCTTCACGTTTTAAAGTAATAGATGCTATATTATGTTAAAAGATAATATTACAATATTTACTAGAACAAGGCCCTAATCCGGATAAATAAGACAGTTTATATAAATCAAATAATATGCATCTACAAGTATTTATTCAAAGCTAGCATAATAGTTTACAATTTCGGTAAATAAGCTCAATCTAAAAGTAGGGTAAACCTAGCCTACCTGGACGTCAAAGCTAGAATATCTGTCCGCGAAGCCTCCGAATAATACTAGTAGAATCCAAGCTTGAATAATTGATTCGAATAATTAATTTATATGAATTTTTATAAGACTAACCAAGAACTTTAATTGATTTTCTAAAAAAAGAAACAAATCTAGAAAGGCCAATATAAGAGAAATGTAGATATGGACGTGTATATGTGTGCAGAAGTAGTGAATGAAAGTTCACTCCTCTTCATTTTTTTTACTTCCTTTTTAAAAAGCAAAGGCTACCTTTCCTAGCAAGTAGCAACAATGTGTGTCCATCCATCCGTTTCCAAGTGTACGGTGGTGGTGGACACACTAATAAATTTTCTGCACAGCATATATATATTCGGGCATTGCATAAATTCATGGTAAAATAATTTTAATAATTTGAATATACCATAATTAATAGAAAAATATTTCTAACAAAACCTTTATTATATAATAATAATATTTTAACAATTCTAAAATTACTATCTCCGCTTCAAAGATTAATAAATCATAAAAGTCCATTATAAAGTGATATAAATATATCATCACTTAAAGAATTTTATCAATATCGAAGATATTCTATAAGGGTACTAAATTATATTTCTACCAAATGCCAAATTAAATTAAATAATCCACGATATATTTAGATAGTACTAAAATTATATGAAAAGTACAGGAAAATGACTGTAAGGGTCATTACAACATCCACTACTAAAAGGACTTTCGTCCGCGAAAGTAAAAGATAAGGTCATACCTGAAGGCTCAAACAGGTAGGGATGCTGGGTGCGCATATCATGCTCAATCTCCCAGGTAGCCTCCTCAACTGAACGGTGATGCCACTGAACCTTAATTACCGGAATATCCCTGGAGCATAACCGCCTAACATCCCTCGCCAAAATAGACGTTGGCTCCTCTACAAACGCCAGTCCCTCGTCCAACTGAACCGAGTCCTACTGAAGTACGTGTGACTCATCTGGGATGTACTGCGGCAACATAGATACATGAAACACTGGGTGAATGGCTGAGAAGGCAGGTGGAAATGCCAACACATAAGCTACCTCCCCAACTCTCTATAGGATCTCAAAAGGTCTAATATATCTAGGGCTAAGCTTGCCCCTCCTCTCGACCCTCATCACGCTCTTCATGGGTGATACTCGCAGGAAGACCCTATCACCAACTCTGAAACTCAATGGACGACGTCTGTGATCAGCATAACTCTTCTGTCTGCTCTGAGCTGATCGTAGCCTATCCTAAATCACTCGAACCTGATCCAGCGAATCACGAAGCAAATCTGTGCCATGAGGTATAGCCTCAGAAGTCTCAAATCAACCAACAGGAGATCGACATCTCCTACTATACAATGCCTCAAATGGAGCCATCTGAATACTCGAGTGAAAGCTGTTATTATAAGCAAACTCTGCCAAAGGTAGAAACTGGTCCCACTGACCCCCAAAATCCAACACACAAGCGCGGAGCATATCCTCTAGAACCTGAATAGTCCGCTCTGACTGCCCATCAGTCTGTGGATGAAAAGCTGTGCTAAGGTCAACTTGGGTCCCCAACTCATCCTGAAATGCCTTCTAAAAGCTAGAAGTGAACTGAGAGCCTCGGTCGGAAATTATGGACACAGGGACCCCATGTAGGAGAACCACCTCCTGAATGTAAACACGAGCTAACCTTTCGGCACTGTAGGAAACTCGAATGGGGATAAAATATACAGACTTGGTCAATCAATCCACGATGACCCAAATGCTATCAAAACCATGCGATGTATGAGGCAATCCACCTACGAAATCCATAGTAATTTGCTCCCATTTCCACTCGGGAACGGGTAGCTTCTGCAACAATCTACTAGGCCTCTGATGCTCGACCTTTACCTACTGACAACAAAGACATCTAGCCATAAACCCTGCTATATCTCTCCTCATATCACTCTACCAGTAATGCTGCCTCAAATATCTATACATCTTAGCTGTCCGGGATGAATAGAGTATCTAGAGCTATGAGCCTCATGAAGAATCAACTAGATTAAATCTCCAATCCTTGGAACATAAATATGACCGTCAAACCTCAAGACACCCTCAGAATCTAGGGTAGCCCGCTGAGACTCACCTCTCAACACCTGCTCTCGAAGGCTGCGAAGCCTGTTATCCTCGAACTGATGACTCTGAATCTGCTCCAACAAGGTGGATCTGGCTTCAACACTAGTAATGATTCTCCGAGGGTCAGAAATATCTAAATGAACTATCATGTTAGCTAAGGACTGAATGTCCAAAGCCAACGGCCGCTGAGAAGCTAAAATGAAAGTTAAGCTACCCATACTTACTGACTTCCGACTCAAGGCATCCGTTACCATATTCACCTTGCCCAGATGATAGAGAATAGAGATATCATAGTCTTTCAGCAACTCAATCTACCTGCGCTTCCTCAAATTAAGCTCCTTCAGGGTCATAATATACTGAAGACTGCGGTGATCAATAAATATCTCACAACGAACCCCATACAAATAATGCCTCCAAATCCTTAGCGCAAATACTACCACTGGCAACTCTAAGTCATGGGTGGGGTAGTTGCGTTTATTTACCTTCAGCTGCCTCGATGCATATGCAATAACACGGCCACGATGCGTCAGAACACACCCCAAACCAACACCAGATGCATCACAATAGATAGTAAAACCCTCACACTCAACAGGAAGAGTCAGAATAGGAGCTGAAGTAAGCAAATCCTTAAGCTTTATAAAGCTCACCTCACAACTTCCAGACCACTGAAACGGAACCTCCTTCCTGGTCAATCTAGTCATAGGGGCTGCAATAGAAGAAACGCCCTCAATGAACCGCCTGTAGTAACCTACCAACCCAATAAAGCTGCGAACCTCAGAAGGTGACGTAGGCTTAGCCCAACTACGAATAGCCTTAATCTTGGCTGGGTCCACCATAATACCATCCTTGGATACTATGTGCCCCAAGAAAGCTACAAACTCAAGACAAAACTCATATTTTGAGAACTTGGCATAAAGCTTGTGGTCTCTCAAAGTGCGAAGTATAGTCCTCAAATGCTGCTCGTGCTCCTCCTTACTCCTCAAATATACCAGAATATCATCAATAAATACTATCACGAAGGAGTCCAAATATGGCCTGAACACGCGATTCATCAGATCCATAAAAGCTGCTGGAGCATGGGTCAACCCAAAAGACATCAATAGGAACTCATAATGACCATAACGAGTCCTGAAGGCTGTCTTAGGGATGTCCGCAATCCTAATTCTCAACTGATGGCAACCGGACCTCAAATCAATCTTAGAAAACACCACCGCACCCTGAAGCTGATCAAATAAATCATCGATGCGAGGCATAGGATACTTATTCTTTATAGTAACCTTATTCAACTACCTGTAGTCGATACACATACGCAAGGAGCCATCTTTTTTCTTTACAAACAAAATTGGAGCACCCCAAGGAGATACACTCGGTCTGATAAATCCCGTACTCAGAAGATCCTGAAGCTGACTATTCAGCTCCTTCAGCTCAGTAGGAGCCATACGATATGGAGCCATAGAAATAGGTCGGGTTCTAGGCTCGAGGTTAATAATAAACTCTACATCACGCTCAGGAGGAAGGCCAGGTAGGTCGGTCGGAAATACATTAGAAAACTCGCGAATAACAGGGATAGAGTCAAGCGGGGAACTCTCAACACTAACATCCCAGATATATGCAAGAAAAGACTTACAACCCCTCGATATCAGTCTCCTAGCCTGGATGTACGAAATAATCCCCGTCGGTGCATGGCTAACAGAACCCTGCCACACAACTGGGGGTATGCCAGACAAAGCTAAAGTAACGGTCTTAGCAAAACAATCCAAGACCGCATGGTAAGGAGACAACCAATCCATAACTAGAATCACATCAAAATCAACCATATCTAGGATAATAAGGTCAATATGAGTATCAAACTCCCGAATAATGACCAAACAAGATCTATATACCCGATCCACTACTAAAGAGTCACCTACTGGGGTAGCCATACGTAACGGCACAGATAAAGACTCCGAATATAAACTCAGGCGCGATGCAAAATAAGTAGAAACATATAAAAAGGTGGAACCGGGATCAAACAAAGCAGAAGCTGGCTGATGGAACAAGAAAATCGTACCTGTAATCATAGTATCCGAAGCCTCAGCCCCTGATCTGCCTGGAACAGTATACAAATTACCCTATCCACTACTAGACTGGGTACCTGCCCGACCGCCTGCCCTACCTCCCTACGGACCACCTCTAGAACCCTGGGAACCACCTCCACGACCGTGTACACCACTTCTACCTAACGACAATATTGATCTGATCGGCTGCACAACCAGAACTGGAGGTTCAATCATCCTATACCGAGGACACTCACGGGTGAAGTGACCAATAACTTTGCAGTCATAACATGCCCCGGGCACCCTGATCTAACTAGAAATTCCAATGAATCCAGGATGACTACCCCTACTCGACGATCCCGACTGAATAACCCTCTGCGGCTGGCTGCTACTCTGACCACTGGAACTACAATAAACGGGCTGACCTCTATTGGATATTTGAAGCGATACCTGAACTGGCCGACTAGGTTGACCCTGATATTGAGAAAGCTGCTGATGAGGGTACCGACTATGAAATCCTCAGCTTGAGGATTGTGAACCACTGTAACTACCCTGGTAGCGTGGTCTCTTATCGCTGCCCCCTTGGGCCTCATGATCCATCACCTATATGGAATAAACATGGTCGGCTATCTCTAAAAAAGACTTTTCTGAAGTCACCAAACTCTGAGTAACCCTACGGAGTGACAATCTCAATCCCCTAACAAAGCATCGAATCCGCTCGTACTCCGTATCCAGAATCATAGTAGTATGTCGAGCTAACTCATGAAACCTCACCTCATACTCCGCCACAGTCATGAAATCCTGCCTCAATACGGTAAACTCATCTCAGAGATGCTCACGCACGCTACGAGGCATATACTTCCCCAAGAAAGCCTCAGAGAACTGAGTCCAAGTCACTGGTGGAGATCCAGCTGGCCTGGAATCAAGATAACTTGTCCACCACCTCCTTGATACCGTGTCAAAGTGATATGAAATAAAGTCTACTCCTCGTGCCTCAACCAGCCCCAAATTCCACAACCGTTGCTCGCAACTGGATAGCAACTCATAAGTATCGTCTCCTGGGGTCCCGGAAAACCTAGGTGGAGTCAATATCAGAAATTGACCCAACATCTTCTGCTCCTCTGTAGACATAAGTGGATGGGCTACTGCCGGCTATGGGACTACTGATGCTGGCAAAACCTCTACCCTCAGCACTGCTGCCGTAGGCTGTGCCCCTTAATCTATACCACCCTACGCTGTTGGCTGAGCTCCCATAACCAGTGGACCGCCAACTAACCCCAATAACTGAACTAATGTATCCCGAATAACCAAAGAAGATGTAAAGCCGGGTGGAGCCTGGTTTGCCCCCTAGCCCACCTACTGATGTGGCGGAATGCCTGGAGCTCTCTCAATTCCCAGAGCTATAACGGTATCGGGTGACGGATTTCTGGCTTGATCTCGAACAGGGGCTGCTGCTCTATCCTGCCCCTGAAATCTGGGTCAACCTCGACCCCAAGCTAGAACTCTAGAAGCGGACCCGCAGTCCTGACCCCCTAATCTC
>NW_025839647.1:0-2001 GCF_002878395.1 Capsicum annuum | reverse complement strand
AAAAGATAAAAATCAACTCAAAAACTAATATAGTTCAAGATTTTGATAATGAAAATCCTACCCCATCTGAAATGGATTTTGACATCAATTCTATTTAACCATGATGGCACAACTTATTGACTTTAGTCCTGGTTCTCAGGCAAGAAAATATATTCAGAAAGAATTTTTTTCTGAAAAATGGAAAACCTTTAGAACATGGTTTTTTGAAACCTATACTTCTGATGAATTACGAAATATTTCAGAAGAATTTTATGAAACATGTGTCTTACATAATAACATTATCTTTTTTGTACCATGGTTCATGTCTGCATATTTACCGTCATATGTCAAAATAATCGAAAGATCTTATCAAAATTCTGATGGATCAATTACTCAAGCACTCTATCCTCCTCAGTCTTCCTTTATATTGCCCAATAATATTGGCATGACTTTTTCTGCTTTTCAAAAGTTTGTCAGTGAAGATGTGGGAAAAATTACTGTTTCTGAAATAAATAACCTTATCGCACAAAACAATTATTTGAGTCTTTATGTTAAGGTTTTAGGAGAACACATTTCCTCACTTGATAAAAAACTAGACAAATTAATTGAGTTAGTTAACAAACTTAGCTCCCAGATGAATTCCTCCAACATTCCTTCTACTTCCAACATCACTGATAAAGACGAATATATTTTATCAAAACCTTGTATTCAAAGGCCTCCTGAAATAAACGGATTTGAAAAGATTTCGCAATTAGACCAATTAGAGAAACTCTTAGATAAAAAATTCTCTCATTTAAATATTCAACCTCTTAATATTTCTGATGATTTTGTACAAAATCTTGAGTCTAATTTTGCTGCGAATATTGATTCTGCTGAAAATCCTGGCGCTATAATCTCTTTTGAGCTTAATAAGCTCAAAGGCATGATTAAAAAACAACCGAGAAAGAAATACGCTGATATTCCCCGTATGTCTACTGCATATTATCCATGCCCAACTCATCAAGATGTTCTGATAGAGGAAAGGGAATGGAATCAGACAAATACTTCTTATAGTGGAGAAGCCATTTATGAATGGAATATTGACGGATTATCTAACCGACAAATCTCTATTCTTATTCATCGAATGTCCATGTATGCTACTATTGCCACAGCCACTACTTTGCCAGAAAATTGGGCCAATCGTACTAACCAAACAATTTGTAAAATGATTGTTGCGGGATTTACGGGCCAACTTCGAGGCTGGTGGGATAATTTCCTTGATGATACTAAACGTGAGGCTATATTTAACGCCACTAATGATCAACCAGGAAAAGATAATCTAGGGCGACCTCTTCGGGCAGGACGATCGGATGCTGTCTATACCCTTATGCTGACGATTATTGAACATTTTGAAGGAAGATTTACCAATCAATATGAAAACATTAGAACTCTTCTTAATGGTTTAAAATGTCGACACTTAGGTGAATTTAGATGGTATAAAGACACCTTTCTTAGTAGGGTTATGGATTTACCCGAAAGTAAGTATAACCATTGGAAAGCTAAATTCATTGATGGCCTTCCCCCTTTATTTGCTGAAAGAGTTAGAAAAACCCTCCGAGGATCTTATGGAGAAGTCCAGTATTTAGAAAAAACTTATGGTAAGCTTATTGTAGCTTGTACTCAAGAAGGTTTAGCCATCTGTAACGAGTTGAAATTAGCAAGACAAATTAAGCTTGATAAACTCAGAGAAAAATCCCAATTAGGAGACTTTTGTGAGCAATTTGGCATGGATAAACCCTTCGTACGAAAACCCCAAAAATATTCTAAGTCTTCTACATCCTATAGAAAAAAACGTTCCAGGCATAGAAGCAAGGACGAACGTGAAACTAGAAAATCCTTCCGTAAGTCTACTAGATTCACAAAAAATCAATCAAAAAAAGATTTAGCCAAAATTAAATGCTATAAGTGTAACCAGTATGGTCATATAGCTCCAAACTGCAAATTACAAAAACTCAAGTCCTAAGGACTTGAGTTTTTGTAATT
>NW_025839646.1:0-1546 GCF_002878395.1 Capsicum annuum | reverse complement strand
TGGGGGCGGACTGGCACCCGTAACCGAGGAGGCCCGGGAGAACCAGCTCATCACCTTATACTTCCCATGCATACCTCTATGACAACCCAAAATTCGGACAGCATCATATCGCATATAAAATGAAATAATCACCTGTATAAGCTCGAGCACACATATATATAACAAAAAAGGGACACCTTGACTGTACATCACGTCTATTAACAAAACACCACCTTGACTGTATATTAAGTCTACAAAGCCTTTAGACAATACATAGAGTTTAACTAAGGTCGGGACATACCCCGCCATATAAGTAACTTCTATACAATACCAAAAGTGACTGGATATGACACGGAAAGCCCCGAAGCAAACTGGAGCTCACCAAAAGTAGCTAGATATCCTAACTCCTACTTGTGCATTGTATGAGCTGAGGTACCTATGCCTCCAGCATGAAAAGCAGGTCCCCCGTGGGGGACGTCAGTACAAAATATGTACTGAGTATGTAAAGTTGTAGATAATCACATATGATATAGGAGCTCAATAAAAATTAGAAACAAGCGAATAAATCGTAATAGGAGTGGACTACACTTACTAGAACTTGTGACAACCTGTACATTGTATTTATTCAATCACTTTACCTTAGTTCTTATCATCTTTGTAATCATTACTGTACTGTACTGTGACCATTAGGCTGCCTCCATTACATATCAACTGGGATCAACCCATGATAGGCTTATGCCCTTGGTATACCACCCATAAACACATAAATAGGGATCAAACCATGATAGGCTTATGTCCCTGGGATACCAGCCGATAAGAGAGAACTTTCATTACTTAGTTCAATTAATTTTTGAGATTGTTATTTCGGTCTCCACCGTATTTTTGATACTTTGAAACAATGATACATCAATAAGAGACATATAAATAGACCATCAATGCAATAACGATGAAGTAAGAACTCATTGGCACATCAATGAAGTGTTTTAGAGTCATCAATCCCATAACAATTAAGTAGGAACTTATTAGTATATCAATGAAACGTTTTGGAGTCATTAATAGCACCTGGATCTTGTTTGAGTAACCGGATACCTTCTGACATTCATGAGTGCAATAAACATGTAATATTTGGGAAACAAGTAAGTATTGGAATGTCTTGACATCTTGTAGGGTGGAAACAAGTTCATTGGTAAAGTAGGACATCATACAAAACTATTATGGATCACATGTTATTGAAAAACTTTGGAAACTTTCTTAATAGAAACTTTTATGCCAATGATATGGTATAGAGTATGCTTTACATACCTGACTATCAACCTTCAATACTAGTCCCAAATGGACTTCCCATCTTTTCAGATTACTTATCTACAATGAACATATATAGCAATCTAGTATTAGCAACCAAACATCACAATTCAATTTTTTGAATTCACGAAACTAGTGGTTAAGTAGTAAGTCTTAATTACACCATAAACGGTGTGAATTTAACCCTCTTATACTCCAATTACATCCACATGCCATGCATATTCATACAACATCCTCCAATATCAAGTTTGGATTCATTTATCCT
>NW_025839645.1:0-1156 GCF_002878395.1 Capsicum annuum | reverse complement strand
TGAACTTGAGCTAGTTAAATACAAACAAGAATGCCATGATTTAACTGGAAAAATAAACAAGTTGATTCAAGAAGTTTGTAAACTCAAACTTGATCTTGAAAGGGCAAATGGGTGGACAAACTCCTCAAGAATTTTCCACAAACTAAGTGAAAGAAATTACAATGAAAAGGATGGGTTGGGTTTCCACAAAAGTTTTGATGATCCTAAAGATTTATGTTATATCTGTGGAAACCTTGGACATCCCACCACTAAATGTCCAGTGGCTGCTAAAAGCAGATCAAATAGTCAAAACCTGGCTAATAGATTTTCTCAGACCAAAAAGAACAAAACTAGTTCTGGTCAGAGAAACAGGTTGCAATACATGTTGCCAGCATGGACAAGAAGAAGTTTAATTCATCCTTTTACTCATAAAACAGGACCCAAGCTTGTCTGGGTTCCTAAGTCTAACCATTGATTTCTTTTACAGGAGAAGGTGAAAGGAAACAAAAGGCACTGGTACTTAGACAGTGCTTGCTCAAGACACATGACTGGTGACAAGAAAAAAATGAAGGAGGAGTTTTATTGGCGATGGAAAAGAGAGAATTATTACTGGAGTTAGTAAAATTGGCTCATCTGAGTCAAAAGCATTGGAGGATATTTATATTGTAGAAGGATTGAAGCATAACCTGCTGAGCATCTCACAACTGTGTGACAAAGGTAATAAAGTTATTTTTACAACTGCAGGAGTCAAAGTCAAAAGGATGGACACCAAAGAGATTATCCTCACTGAAAGTAGATACAGAAATATATACAAAGTTGACATAATGGCAATACCAAGACCTAAGTTGACTTGTCTAAGTACAATAGTGTAATGACCCTTACGGTCATTTTCCAGTATTTTTCATATAATTTTAGTACTATCTAAATATGTCGTGGATTATTTATTTTAATTTGGCATTTGGTAGAAATATAATTTAGTATCCTTATAGAATATTTTCGATATTGATAAAATTCTTTAAGTGACGATATATTTATATCACTTTATAATGGACTTTTATGATTTATTAATATTTTAAGCGGAGATAGTAATTTTAGAAATATTAAAATATTATTATTATTATTATTATTATTATATAATAGAGGTTTTGTTAGAAATAATTTTCTATTAATTATGATA
>NW_025839644.1:0-4789 GCF_002878395.1 Capsicum annuum | reverse complement strand
TAATTATTATTATTATTATTGCCAGCCGGCTAATCTTCAACCGGCAACAGCAGCGCCCTCCTCATCCTGCAGATCTTCCGCAGTATCCTTACTCTGACGGCAGCCAACTTCCACTGCAGGTCATGAACCTGCGTCTGCAGTTCCCGCATGGCGTCTCATAAAATAACGACATCCCACACTGGATCAACCATATTTAGAACACGCATAAATTGACAAAAAATGCAAAAACACAAGTAAAGCAAAGAATTCAAAAGTAATACAATGTATATTGACACAAAAATCAATAAAAAAACTTACCAGAGACAGAAAAAAACTATCAAGTCCTTGAAGACAAAGTAGTCAAAGGTGTAATATGAAAGACAAGAGCAAGAAATAAATAGAGTGTAGTAGAATGAACGAGTAAGGAGGGAACTATTTATAGAGGATTGAATTTGAATAAGTTAGGCAAAAAGGCACGACTGTTCACCTCTATTTATTAATTACATTCAAACTGGTGACTTTTTTATTACTGTGAAAAGTTATGACTTGATAAGTTATGACTTAATTAGTTCTTTTTAATAACCATTTTTACTGAGTTGTGGGAACAAATTATATATTTGTTGCATCAGATAGCTGATCTGTGACAATAAATATACTATTTGTTGCAACAAATTGATAATTTGTTGCATCAAATAATATATCTGTTGCAACATATATCTTTTTTAATAATCATCATATCTTTATTTTTAATCCAAATTTGGTGAATTTTTTATTATATAAATTTAAAAAATAGATTCAAAAATAAAAATGTCGAAAAGTCACTATTTGTCGCCTATTTAAACATCAATTATTCAAATTTGTGTTTAGTTCCTCCTTTTCGTATTAGTTAGACTTGGTACATCCATTAGAAAAATATTTATTAGGGCTCTATTTTACCAAATTAGATTTATTAATTATGCTTTGAAAATATATAAATTTGAATATATAAATTGACAATTTGTTGCATAAAAAAGGCGTGACTGTTCACCTCCATTTATTAATTATATTCAAACTGGTGACTTTTTAATTGTTGTGAAAAGTTATGACTTGATAAGTTATGACTTAATTAGTTCTTTTCAGTAACCATTTTAATTGAGTTGTGGCGACAGATTATATATCTGTTGCATCTAATAACCATCTGTAACAACAAATATACCATTTGTTGCAACAAATCGATAATCTGTTGCATCAGATAATATATCTGTTGCAACATATATCTTTATTAATAATCATCATATCTTTATCTTTTAATCCAAATTTGGCGACTTTTTTATTATATAAATTTAAAAAATAGATTGAAAAACAAAAATGTCAAAAAGTCACCATTTGTCGCCTATTTAAACATTAATTATTCAAATTTGTGTTTAGTCCCTCCGTTTCGTATTAGTTAGACTTGGCACACCGATTAAAAAAATATTTATTAGGGGTCTATTTAACCAAATTAACTTTATTAATTATGCTTTAAAAATATATAAATTTGAATATATAAATCGACAATCTGTTGCATAAAAAGGCACGACTGTTCACCTCCATTTATTAATTACATTCAAACTGGTGACTTTTTGATTACTAGGAAAAGTTATGACTTAATTAAATCAAGCTGCTGACTGACTTTTTGATTACTGTGATAAGTCTTATTATTATTATTAATTAGTTCTTTTCAGTAACCATTTTTATTGAGTTCTGGTAATAGATTATATATCTGTTGCATCAGATAACCCATTTGTGACAATAGATATACCATTTGTTGCAACAAATCGACAATCTGTTGCATCAGATAATCTATTTGTTGCACATATAAGCTATTTTTTAATAATCATCATATCTTTAATTCAAATTTGGTGACTTTTTTATTATATAAATTTAAAAAGTACATTTAAAAACAAATATGTCGAAAAGTCACGATCAGTCATTAAAATTAAATAACCGTTCTTTTACGATTATCAATTGTGTTTATCATTTATTTTCTTATTTTACGAATCGTTTTTCATATGAAATAATTAAAAAGTCACGACTAAAGACTTTTCACCCTCTCAATAATAATAATAGCCCTTTTTTTTTATTAATAATCGTCCGTTACAATATATGATCCATCTGTTGCAACATATGGTTCATCTGTTGTCACAAATGCTCAATCCCTACCTTCAACCGTCGACTTGTTGAGAATAAGGAATAGACAGAATGAAAATTAAATATTAAATAAGAATTAAAAATCCAAAATCGGCCAAGATTTTTGAATCCCTTAGGTAGATTCGATATAAAAAGGGAAAATACATACGATAAAAGGAAAAAAATAACCTATTTATTATTACTATTATTATTATTATTATTATAAGTATTACTATTATTACTTTCATTGTTTGAAGGACAATTTTTATCTGGCAGCAGCAGGACCCTCCTCAGCTTGCTCTGAAGTCAGCCAAATCCATCTGGAGTTCATCATACTGCCTTCGAAGTTCCCGGAAGGACTCGATATAAATCTTCTTGTATGAACCTGGATCAGCCATATCTGAAAGTGTATAGTAGAATGAACGAGTAAGGAGAGACCTATTTATAAAGGAAGGGGTTAGTAAAAAAGTCATGACTATTCATTCCTTAATTAAATAAAATTGACGACTTTTCGAATATGCAAATTAAAAAACGGATCTAAATAAACAATTATCTTTATTGTATTTCAGAAAGAAAAGAAAAATGCCTTAAAATAAATCTAACAGATGGGTAATCTATTGCAAAATACATTCTATCTATTAGATAATTTACAAAATATTGAAACTGTAGCAACAGATGCATATATCTATTTGATTTTTCGAACGAACAAGTCATATGTTGCCACATATTGATCATCTATCGTAACAGATGTCTATAACTATTAGATAATTTTAACAGGTTAGTCATTGAGAGTTAAGCCATAGATGGGCTAGGAAGAATAAGGTACGTGCAGATGGATGGATCCACTTTTATGTGTGGGAGTTATGTATTATTGATAAGGTCATCGGGACAACACACATAAAGTAAAATAATTTTATGAATGTAGTTTTTAACCAATTTGGCATTTGATCATTCAAATAAGATCCTACATTATCATTTAAGTTTGATAGGTTCGAATTGATGAGGCCGAGGAGCCCATGAAGATGGTCCCAATACCTTGTTACGAATTAATAACAATTATTCCTCATGTTTATGCGCGTGTCAAGTGTTGAGAAGGGATCAATATTTGGTGTCATTGTAGCGATCCAATAGAGATTGGACTTAACTTTAAGCGTGTATTGGACTTTGAGAAGGTCTTCAAAGCCTGCACTGCATCAAATAAGAACAAAAAACCAACAAAAATTCCCCTCGCCCAAATTTATATGGAAGGGTTGTTCAAGAAGATGATTATACGTCAAAAGAAGCCGGAGGAGAAGACCTGAAAGTAAAAGGGGAGTTGATGAAATACTATATCATCTAAGAGCTAATTGAAGAGAAAACATAAGATAAGAGGGAATTTGTAGCGAATCTGGCCGATGAAGCTGACATAAACATGAGAAATCTGAATCAAGTGGAAATATGAAATTGTATCCAGTAATGAAAATCCGTCTTTCGTCTCTCTCAAAGAGAAATACTGCAGCTTGACACTTTGCTAGGGGAGCTGTGACTAGGAAGCATGGTCGGAATGATCACCTACATAGAAAATAACATAACACCAAGAAAGTAGCTTTGCAGGTACCGAGGGCTTAAATGATGTACAATACGTCAAGAAAACTTGCGCCAAGAACAACTAAAGTTAAAAATAGGAAATCAAGTGAAGGTGGCAATTTTTAAATTTTAAATTGCATCCCGTGCGTTCTTGTTTGTGTTTTCGATTAGGTCCACTGTTTTTGACTTGATCGAAACCACAAACAAGACTGAAAGGCAGATTGAGTATCATTACTTCCTTAGCAATGGATATAATTGATTGTTCTTTCTAGCCTTAGCATGCTTTCAACATATCTTGGAGAATATCAGAGTCTTGTTGTAGTATGTGAATCCCAATAATTTTCAAGCTTGCCTCCAACTTACGGATTCAGTATTCAAGTTTTTGTTGTTTCTGTCCTTGAGTTTGGTATAGAGTTCCTGATCTTTTGTGAGCTCATTAATGAGGAACACTTTATTCGAAGATGTGGTATTGTAAAAGGCATTCAGAACACTTTTTTTAGAAGGCTTAAATGATACATGAAGGGTCGCTGTGTTTGTCTTAGGACAAAACATGTTGATGCACACTCAAGCAGTGGTCCAATAGTTGAACAACTCACTTTTATCGAGGGTTGCTCAGTGCATCTTGCTCAACCAACCTTCAAAGGATTTGATAAATTAATTAGCCTAGAATTACGTAAGGTGATAAAGAGATTACTAGTCATGCCTTCTGAAGACTTTATAGCGACCCTCCATGTATTATATAAGGCTTCTGAAGAAAGTGTTTTGAAGGCCTTTTACAATGCAACAACTTTGAAGAAAAGTGTTTCTCATTGACAAGCTAACAAAAGACTAGGAACTCTATACCATCCTCAAAGACGACAACGACAAGCTTGAATACCGAATCCGCAAACTAGAGGCAAACTTAAAAATTATCGGGATTCACATACTACAACAAGCCTATGATCTTCTCTAAAATATGTTGAAAGCATGCTAAGGATAGAAAATACAATCAATTATATCCATATTATTAAGGAAGTAATGATACTCAATCTGCCTTTCAATCTTGTTTATGGTTCCGATCAAGTCAACAGTAGTGGACCTAATCGAAAACACAAAC
>NW_025839643.1:0-2622 GCF_002878395.1 Capsicum annuum | reverse complement strand
TACTCAGATGTTGGATTTGGATGAAACCAATTTCATTGGAAAGAAGACTCAAAGATCTTTCTTTTGATATGTGGTAGATCTCCCAGTTCATTATATTGAGGGAGTTATGATCGTTCAAAGTTGACCCAAAAAACTGGCAGGCCTCAGTAGTTTTCCTGCACACTTTACTGTTCACATCCCGGCCGCCGTTTTAAAGTTTCGAACGAGCTCGCTTATATCCGAAACTTATTTGTTTTTGGAAATCTTTATATCGTTGGAAAGCTTATTCAATAACCTTCGTATGGAACCATCGACGGGAAAATTCCGGTATAAATAAAGTTGATTCCTATACACCTATAATCAAACTATACACTTGAAACCATCTCAAAATAATCAATACTCATACTTAAACTCATATATACCTAACTTAGGATCAAAACATATACTCCAACACATATAACAATGGCTAATGCATGTAATTAAGTACGGGGTGTTACAATCAGTTCAGTCAAGTCTACTATAAACTAGGAAATCAGTTCAGGGTCTATTTAGTTTGGAGTAGAATTCAGCATTGAGTGAGCCCAAGAATGGGAAATCACCTGCCAGAAGAGGGTGTGATTCTTAAAAGCAATCCTTATGTTCTAAAACTATGTAGCCTTCGCAGGTCGAGATGTCAAACCTTTTAGATAAGGGTTGATGAGATGGCTTAGCCTGTCAAATAAGGGTCCCACCGTTCTCATTTCAGTACCTGCCAGATGAGGGTCATTCATAGCTTGTCCTTACTCATGGAACAGTATTGACACCCTTACAATTGAGGTTGTAGATTAGACCCTAACTTATCTATCTTATTTAAGGCATATTGGTTATATGATAACATCCCACAATCTCAGTTTTAGTCTTTAGAATAGAACTCGTATAATTCTACAGATTTTAGGACTATCAAATACAGTCACTCAGTTCAGTATGAAACTCATCTAGTTCTATCAAAATTAGGATAGTCAGACATAGTCACTCAGTTAACAGTATATTAGTTATCAAAACTCTATGTTATTAGAATTCAGATTTAGTATTCAGTTTTATCACGATCTGAGTTATAGTCAACATATTCATGTATGTACTCTCATTCAGTATACTAATATTATTCAGTTAGTATTGTTCATACATAAGAACCCATGTATTCAACCTTCCCCTCTTTGTATACCAGTATATTCCCACGTACTGATGCATACTTTTCTCTTGTGTTATGGTGTTTTATACCATAGGTTTGGATACTCAGGTTCCTGATCGCACTTAGCAATTCAGATTTCAGCAATCAGAGTCAGCGGTAAGTCCTTATAGTTCAAGGACATGATTATTATTTCATTATTTCAGTACTTAGTTATTTCAATAGGTGGAGTTAGTTGGGGGATTTTCCCATCAAATTCATATTTCAAAAATTTTAGAAGCTTTTTAGACTAGAGTAATTTCATACAGTTGCTTTCAATTCTGGTATTGTTATTCCGTTTATTCAATATTATTTAGTTTTGAACCGTATGGAAGATTTCTGCCAGATTTCTACATTTATCTTAGTTATATTGCTATTCTAGTATTACTATTATGTAGTGCTCACAGCAATACCAGTCATGGGTTAGCTAGCGGTCCTTTGGAATTGTTAGTATTGTGTAGTATTCGGGGTACCAGACTCGGGGCGTTACACTGAATTTGGAGAATAATAGGCTTTGATAGCCTGTAATACTACCTTTAGATGGTCTGTACAGTCAATTTCATTATGGGAGTAGACAAGAATGTCATCAATCAGTGAAGACTATGATTAACATGTCTAAGTAATGCTTAAACACATGGTTTATCAAGTCCATCAAAGTTGTTGGGGCATTGTTCAGACCAAATGACATGACTAGAAATTCTAAGTGACCATATCAAGTTCTGAAAGCTATTTTTGTGATGTCACATTCTCTGACTCTGAGCTGATAATAGCCTGATATGAGGTTTATCTTAGATAATTAACTAGCACCCTGATGTTGGTTAAAAAAATCATCGATTCTGGGAAGTGGATACTTGTTATTGACTGTGACTTTGTTCAACTAACGGTAGTCTGTACATATTCTGAGAGAACCATATTTTTATGCACGAATAGAACTGGTGCATCCCATGATGAAACACTCGGCCTTATGAATCCTTTATCTAGGAGATCATTCAACTGTTCTTTTAATTCTTTGAGTTCTACTTGAGACATTCTGTATGGCGGAATAAAAATTGGCTGAGTATCTAGAAGAAAGTCTATTTGGAAGTCAATTTCCCTTTCGGGAGTAACTTCGGGAGGATCTTCAGGAAACACATCTGGAAATTCACATATTATTGAAATTAACTCAAGATCAAGGGTCTCATAAATAAAGTCTTTAGCTCAAATGAGATGATAGATACACCCCTTGTATATCATTTTTCTCACTCTAAGGTATGAAACAAGCTGACCCCTAATTTCTAAAGTACTACCCCTCTATTATAAGATAGGTTCATTTAGGAACTAAGAATATACAACTCTATTTCTACATTAAACTGAAGCATAGCATAAATAAAACCAATCTATGTTGAGAATGATGTCAAAATCTGTGATCTCAAACTCTACTAAGTTTGTTGAGATAACTT
>NW_025839642.1:0-2223 GCF_002878395.1 Capsicum annuum | reverse complement strand
AGGAAAAAATCCCACTGAACACTGCAATTCCTTGGTTAGCTTAGATACAAACAAGAGATTATATTTAAACTCAGGTAGATATAAAACATCAGAAATGAAAGAATTCGTGAGCACACCAGAGGTGTCTTTATGAGACATTAACACCTCCCTACCTGTTGGTAGATATACTTTACTTTGTGAAGACTGATATATTTCACGGCAACTACGCAACAAATCAAGATTTGACACCATATGATTAGTAGCACCAGTGTTAATGATCCAATTATCACTAACAGTGGAACTATTTGGAGCTAGCATAATACCTGCATTTGCTGCAGGTGGAGTAGAAGTTTTTTCCTCTTTTATTTTGTTCAGCAGCATCACAATCTGTTGGTATTGATCTGGTGTAAAATGTGGAGTATGAGGTGATATATTTTGTACTGCACTAGACTGAGATAGCTGATCACTTGTAGAGTGTGTGTCCACAGAGTGTCCAGAATCAGGATAAGTAGAAGGAGCAACCTTCCTTACTTAGTGTGCATACTGTCCTGCTCCATTCTTCTTAGATTTAAGCCAATCTGATGGATAACCAATCAGCTTAAAACATAAACCACCTGGGACCTTTTCTGTGGAGCACCTCTATAATTAGATGCAGGTTTCCTGCCTTCATAACTTCCTACAGTCTTAGCTGGATTGTTGGTAAAAAAGGTTGTTGTATCTAATGTATCAGTAACCTGACTAATGGAAGAACTAGAAGCTATGAACCGCTGACTTTCATGGTCTACAATCATGGAATAGACCTTGTTGATGGATGGAATGGGTGTCATTAGCAGAATCTGGCTTCGACACTGAGAGTATGTCTCATTAAGACCCATGAGGAACTGCAAAACCCTTTGGTGATCAAAGTGTTGTGCATAACTTCTAGACTCAGAACAATTACATCTCGAAGAAGGCATAAGTGCATCAAACTCATCCCAAAGAGTTCTCATGCGAGAGAAATAGTCAACAATAGACAAAGTCCCTTGAGAGAGGGTAACAATTTCTCTATGCAAAAATAAAACTCTAGAACCATTCACCTTATCAAATCGTTCTTTCAAATCAATCCACACATTATGAGCATTGGAAGCATATATGATGCTACTCAATAGATCCTTTCTTACTGAATTCATAATCCACGACAAAACTACTGCATTAACTCGTTCCCATTGATCATGTAACGACTCATCAAAGTAATTTTTTAGATATCGACCATCTACAAAACCTACCTTATTTTTTCCTACTAGACTTAATGCCATGGATTTGCTCCAAAGAGCATAATTCTCAGAACCAGTGAGTTGAATTGAAATAAGAGAGCTACCTGGAGTATCATTAGGATGCAAATACAGAGGGTGGTTATGGTCAATCTCAATTGTACTAGAGCTGTATTCCCAGGTGCTGCAGTTGTAGTTGCAGCTTCTGCAGTAGAGTTTTGAGTAACTGCCATTGACACAGCGGTGCAAGATGAGAACAATCAACAGCAGCTGAACTTCTCACTGATTAGGTGAAATCAGAGATCTCTAGCATCGATTATCACCTTCAATCAGCCATGATGGCTCTGATACCATGTTAGATTTCTGTATTACTTGAGCTAAGAATAAGAGAGAAGGAAGAAAAGGAAGGATCTAGAAGAAGAATCTGATTTTTTACTAACTGAAATCTATTATATTGAGTCTCTATAGGCTTGCATTTATAGTGTTGTTTGTTAGCTTCATGTGACAGCTGCACACTGACAGTCCTAACACATACAACACACCCACTAACTTATTCTAACAACCATCAACTTGATCACTACATTTTCTTAGCTCAACAGTACAGTACTGAGTGTGTAAAAATTCTTTACACAGTCTATGTACATATATACTTTAAATCCTAAAACATATATGGTTGTTGCTTGGCTTTAACAGTGGCAAGTTGTAAAGGCAGCCAATATAGTATAGCACTAAATAAAAAGGGAGATATATAAAACTCATTGAAAGGGTGACGCAATTGGAATAGCAACGTACGCCTGTTGAACTTTCCTATTAGATGGAACAAAATGATAGTATACTAGTAACAAGGAAAGGAAGTTGGGAATAACATTGCAAATTGCCAAATTAAATGTTCATATGTCAAAGCAAAACATATACACAATACATGGAATCCGTTAGATATGGTTATCTAACTTTTTTAGGACGACACACTCCACATCCTCAAAAGGTTCCTAAA
>NW_025839641.1:0-1172 GCF_002878395.1 Capsicum annuum | reverse complement strand
AAGTTCTTTGGCAAAATCAGTCCGTTGAGGAAGCTACTTGGGAAGCAGAAGCAAATATGTGAACCAAGTATCCTTGCCTCTTCTCTGTAAATTCAAACTCAGCCTAAGGTAATAGTTTACTTAAGTTCATTTGACTTATGGTTCAAATTTCAGTTACAAACTACGCTCAGTTTTCATTTTAAAATTGGTATCTTTATCCTTACATGTTCAGTAGCATGTTCATAAGTTAATTCAGTCATGTATTTATGTATCAATTATGCATGATCACCTTATCAATACTCTCAGTCATGCATTCATGTATTAGCTCAGTCAAAAAAAATCATACATCAGATATGCATGATCAACATGAATCTCAGTAATGTCAATCATGTAGTCATGTTTCTGTTGTTCATGTTCTGTATGTACTTTAGCTTATCATTTCTCCCACCTCAGTCAGTCTCTTTCGAGGACGAATATTTCCAAGGGGGAGATATTATCAGACCCCAAAAAATTTCCAAGATTAATTCAGTCCTTTAGGCTTGTCAAAGGGTCCCAGACTTAGAAAATTCTAGCTAAGGTTCTAGACTTAGTTTATTTTTGGCCTTCAAAGGTTGGAAATCTCATTTTGTGACCTTAATGTCCTTTAAATGTCTGTATTTTTGTTAATTCAAAATCAGAAAGGTCAATAGGTGTTCCCGAACAAGTTTTGGATTTTTTGGACCTCGTTTAGACCACGTTTGGTGTACCAAAGTAGTGGACTAATGTGATCTTGGCACGCCGCATCGCCTATCGCATTGTTTAACATTTTTGCAGGGATTGCCAGTAAAACAACTAAGGCTTGGCGCAATCATGACGTGACGTATTGCATATCGCGTCGATGGCATCGACGCGCCGCGTCGCCAATCGAGTCGATGTCCAGTTTTCAATCATTAAATGTCCATGTTTTTAAGGTCAAAAGGGTCAATTTCCCACCTCTATATAAACCTATAACACTATATTTAGGTAGGTTTTCACCAAAATATAGTTTTTTCTCTCAAATTTCCTCAAGAACAAGTCTAGGATTTTCAATTGAAGGTCTAATTCCAAGATATTCCACTGTTAATTTTCAAGAAACTTCCATCCAAGGTATGTCAAGCGTTGATTCATGGGTTCCTTTCACCCATAAAGCTCAAGAAACCCTTTTACCATTATAA
>NW_025839640.1:0-1720 GCF_002878395.1 Capsicum annuum | reverse complement strand
ATCACGAGCTTCTTGATTTAATAAAATGAATGCATATTTATCCAAATAAATTATTTTTGAGAATAAATTATATTTAAATTAAGATTTTAATCATTTGAATTTATTTTCAAGATAAGCCTTACTTAAATCCGATATTTTGTAAAATAAATATTTAAGTAACAAATTATATAATCTCGTATAACTGAACACGATAGTATATAATCGCTACTTAAAATGACAAAATCACGTACAAAAAATATTTTAATTTTTTTTTATTTGAATGAAACAATTATTTTGGTTTATTAAAAACTGAAGATACTCAGGATTAAATTTAGTCGTGGAGGGCAAAAATTAGGTGTCAATAGGCCCGGGGTTCGGGTGTGTCGTGGGCCAAAAATTGACCTAGGCATTCCAGGGAGGCTGGGGAACATCCTTGTGAGGTCCATATGGGTAGGCGGAGCCATTTCGTGGTCAAATAGGCAAAATTGTGCAAACGGGGCATATTTGGGCCAAATTGGTGTGCTATAGCCGACAGTATCGGGCGTGGTGTCGGGGGTTCAGGCGTGTTGTGGGTCGAAAATTGACTGGGTCATTCCATAGAGGCTAGGAGGCATCCTAGTTTTCTTTGTTTGGGTGAGTGGGCCCATTTGGATGATCAAATGGGCAAAACAATGCAAACGAGGCATTTTTGGGCCAAATTGGTGTGTTATAGCCCACGGTTCTGGGTATGGCCCTGTGTTCGGGTATTTTGCATGCTAAAAATTGATTATGGCATGCCAGGGAGGTTTGGGATTGGCCTAGTATAGGTCGATTAGGACGGCGTGGCTATTTGGGTAGATAAACAGGCAAAACTGCAGCAATAGGTGTGTTTTCGGGCCAAATTTGAGTGCTATAGGCTACGGTTCTGGGGGTGGGCTCGGGGTTCGAGTGTGATGTGAGTCAAAAATTGATCGGGGCATTCTAAGGAGGCTCGGGTGCATTCTAGTGTGGTCCGTTTGTCAAACGGGCAAAATAGTGTAAATGAGGCATTTTTGGGCCAAATCTATGTGCTATAGCCTATGGTTCTTGGGGTGGGCCCAGGCTCCGAGCATGTCGTGGGCCAAAAATCGATCAGGACGTGTTAGGGAGGTTAGGAAGGGTCCTAGAGTGGTCTATTTGGGTTGACGGGGAAATTTGAGTGGTCAAACGGGTATAATGGTGCAAACAGGGCATTTTCTGGCTAAATTGGTTTGCTAAAGCCCACGATTTTGGGGGAAGGCCCAGAGTCCAGGTGTTTTGTGGGCTAAAAATAGATTAGGGAATGCCATGGAGTCTTGGGAATATCCTAGTGTAGTCTATTTGGGTGGGCATGTCCATATGGGTGGTCAAACATGCGAAATGATGTAGATGGGGTATTTTCGAGCTAAATCAGTGTGCTATAGCCCATGATTTTATGGGTCGGCCCGGGTTTTGGGTGTGTTGTGGATCAAAAATTGATCGAGGCATGTCAAAGAGGATGGTCCAATGTGATCCATTTGGGTGGGCGGGGCCATTTGAGGGGTCAAACGGGTGAAACGTGGCATTTTTTGAACCAAATTGGTGTGCTATAGCCTACGGTTCCAGGGGTAGGCCTGGTGTACGGGTGTGTCATGGTTGAAAATCATTCAGGGCATGCTAGGGAGGCTGGAAGAATCCTAGTATGGTCTGTTTGGGTGGGCAGGGCTATTTGGTTGGTTAAACGGGCAAAATAGTACAATTGGGG
>NW_025839639.1:0-1117 GCF_002878395.1 Capsicum annuum | reverse complement strand
AAACTTAGATCTAAGAGTCCTTTTTGTGTTTTATATTGTTAGTAGTGTTAGCTTATTCATTCCTAACACTGAAGGAGTCTAAATCTAAGTTTGAGCTTTAAAAGTTGATGTTGTTGTTGTGAATCCAAAGTGTGGCTGATTGTTGTTGGGATTGTTGTTGTTGGTTAAAGTTTTGAACATGTATTGTGTTGTGGATTTTAATCTTGAAAATGTGGTGTTGTTTTTTTTTGGAGGGTCCAACTTGAACCTTAGAACTTCAAGACTCAAAGTTTGTGTTCTTGGTGCACTTCACCATCTCTATATGTTGTTGAAGAAAAGGTGGTTGTTGATCTTATAAGTTGAAGGAAAAAGGTAAAGAATTGTTAGTCTTGAAATACCCCCATCCACCAAAGACTTTATCAACCCTTTTCCAACAACTTTCCATGATACAAGGGTCCATTTTTTAAGGAGGGGTACAAGAAAGTCAAAGTCTTGAAACTTGAACTAAAAAAGAGATCCAAAGACTTTTATTTCCCTCCATAACCAATTCCAAATTACAATGGGACCAAGTCTTCAAATTGAAATATAAAATTGAGAAACCGCAACCAATACGTGAATGCCACATCATCATTTTTACTGTTCATGTAACACTTTTGGCTTAAATTTTAGATTTCTTAGTTTCATTTTTCTATTTCTTTAGTTTTGTTTGTTGATTCCATTACTAACTTACAAGCTAGTACTAGATTGTAAGTTAGTTTTGAAACCGTTCTTCGTGTATACGTTTCTTTGTGTGTCTTATTCTTTTGACTCGTTGTGATACTTGGTCCACCTCTCAATGCATCACGGAGTACAAGTGAGGTTACGACACTTGTGAGATCAAAGTGTGAAAAATCTGAGAGATAAAACAATAGAGAGAGAGTGAGAGAACCATTCTTATACAACTAACTTGTTTGTTGTTTTGTATTAACTTCTGGCCCTAATGGAAACCATTTTGGCCCTCCTTGATGCTTTGTCCCGAGACCTTGCTAGGGTAAATGTGGGTCTTGAAAATATTCACTCAAATATGGTAACTATGAGAGAGAGGTTGGATCGAATGGAGAGACAAAGGAACTCTCATGCTTTTACTCTTGAAACTTTA
>NW_025839638.1:0-1841 GCF_002878395.1 Capsicum annuum | reverse complement strand
TACCACCCTATAAGAGACCTGGATCTCCTCCCATATAATGCTTCAAATGGTGCCATCTTAATACTGGCATGGTAGCTATTATTGTAAGCAAACTCAACCAACGGCAAATGATCTACCCAACTACCTTCAAAATCTATTACACAAGCCCGCAACATATCCTCAAGGGTCTGAATGGTGCGCTCATCTTGCCCATCAGTCTGGGGGTGGAATGTAGTGCTTAAGTTCACCTGGGTACCTAAACCTTTCTGAAATGATCTCCAAAACTGAGAAGAAAACTGCGTACCTCGGTCGGATATAATAGACATGGGTGCTCCATGCAAATGGACTATTTTCTTAATGTACAGCTTCGCATAATCATCTCCCGAATAATTAGTCCTCACAGGCAAAAAGTGAGCTGACTTTTTCAACCGATCTACAATCACCCAAATGGAGTCATTGTCACGACCTGAGCCGGGGCCCTAGCCGTGACGAGCATCCCGAACCATGAAGGCCCAAAACACCCTTCTGAGTCTGGTAATCATGTACAATATTCATATAATAAATATATGTGGAAGTACAGTTTAATACGGAAACATGGTCAAACTTTGAATAATATAAAATACTAGAAATAAAACTCAACAATATTTGAATAAATCTCTGACTCTGTCTGCGAAATCTCTATTAAATCTCTAAACAATATGTCTGAAAACTGGGACAAGGCCCCCAACCGACCAACACCATGTATGCTAAAACAACTGAAGACAATAAGGCCTTCTGGAACATAGAAGGCTCACCCCTGAAATCTGCACAATTCTTCTGCTATGTGAACTATCTACTGCTTGTCTGGACCCCTAGACTGAGCCTCAGAACCTGAGATGGTTGGAGGGGGGAGGGGGTCAGCACAAAAGTATTGGTGCGCAGAGCAAATCAAAATAATCATTTATAATAAACATATATGAGAGCAATTTGAAACCGTTCATAAGCAATCGTATAGTAAGAAATCTCATGGGCATTTTAAAGACTTTATGACAACATCTGAAATCTGAGACACTCTTTGTACTACTGCTGCGTTAGATGGTATACCCTACAATTCTAAAAATTCCACGGGCTTTATGGAAACTACCATTAACTCGGCAGCTAAGCCCCCAACCCAAGTTTGCCGTAAGGGTCGGAGTCTCTGAATCTACTACGCCACACGGCCGTCGCCAGCGTACAATAATAATCTACCCGTATCGGCAAATACGGTTTCAGGCTAAGAGTTGCTTGAACTCGCACCTTCTCGGGTAACCACCTAACACTCTTTAAGCCCCTTTTTAAAAATTTATCAAGACATGCAATCTTTGAAAACATGATCTGAAAATATACTCTGAAAACATACTCTGTCATGGCATAAATACATATGGTATCGTCATACCATTGACTTGCAAGTCACATCTCTGAGCCATTATTAGTTTGTCATAAATCTCTGTATCTAAGACACAAGTTTTGAAAGTCGTATTTCAATAATTCAATGCAACAAATCTTTTTCTCAACTCTCATGTAAACACATGCAATTCTTTCTCATGATCACAAGGACACATTTATATCAAGAAAACCCTCTCACAATTCCAATCATGTTCAAATGCCAGGGTATTTCGACAAAAACATCTTTCAAAATCACAAACCACAATCTTTAATGCAATGCAAGAGAGGGAGTTCATAAATCATGCTCTCAACGATCTTTAATCTAAAATTCATACATATATGTATATATATAAAGCAATCTTAGGAGTAAAGGCCATAAGACCAAAGCAATAGTAGTATTAAACATTTTCAAAATGCATATCAATGATATAATTTTCAAAACCCCCATAAAATACATG
>NW_025839637.1:0-1155 GCF_002878395.1 Capsicum annuum | reverse complement strand
ACCCTTTTACTTTAGAAATTTGACTACATATACCGTTTGATCTTGGTCATATTTTGAGGTCAAATTTATCATATTTACCCTCTTTGTTAAGTTGCTTTTCACTTATACCCTTCCTTTCATAGAAAACCTTGTATCAACGTTAACTTGCTCAATTTTTTAAAAATAAATCACGGTCTAATCTAATTCGCCCGATCCACCCACAAAAAAATATACAAACAAATAGACCCCTCCTTAAGTTTGTTGACCTAATTTTTCCAACGAATAAAAGTACTTTTCTTTCAACTTGCATTGCTTGTAGGTTGTTTACAAATGAAGAAAATGTAAAACGGAATGGGATAATGTAGAAGCATAGACTAGAGAAAATGTTTATCACAAACTCTGCTCTTGTTCGATTATTTTCAAATTTCAAAATTTGGTATACAATTTGAATGACGAAGGGGATAGAGCTATTGTGTTAGGGGAACTGGAGCACTCAGAGGAGTGTCGGGATTTTAGCTATTGTAGACGTTTTAAGGTAGAAGAGGTTAGACAGGTTGTCCGCAAGATGCGAAAGGGTAGGGCGACGGGCCGGATGAGATACCGGTGGAGTTTTGGAAGTTCGTTAGAGAGGCTAGTGTAAGGTGGTTGACTGGATTGTTTAATGAAATCTTCAGGATGGCAAAGATGACTGAGGCTTGGAGGTGGTGTACCATGATCCTTCTCTATAAGAATAAGGGGGATATTCAGAGTTTCAATAACTATAGGGAGATTAAGTTATTGAGTCACTCTATGAAGATCTAGGAGAGAGTGGTCGAGGTGAGTCTGAGACGGATAATGTCTATTTCGGAAAACCAGTTCAGATTTATGCCCGACCGCTCGACGACGGAGGCAATCCACCTGGTACGGAGGTTGGTGGAACAGTATAGGGAAAGGAAGAAGGATCTGCACATGGTGTTTATCGACCTGGAGAATGCTTACAACAAAGTCCCCAGGGAGGTGCTTTGGAGATGCTTGGAGGTGAGTAGAGTACCGCTGGCATATATCAGAGCAATTAAGGATATGTATGATGGAGCGAAAACCCAGGTGAGGACGGCGGGAGGAGACTCAGATCATTTCACTGTCCTGACGGGATTGCATCAGGGATCTACTCTTAGTCCCTTTTTGTTTGCGTTGGTG
>NW_025839636.1:0-3396 GCF_002878395.1 Capsicum annuum | reverse complement strand
GGACACAAATCAACTGGGGCATTCCAGAGAGGCTGGGGAGTATCCTAGTGTGGTCCGTTTGGGTGGGCAGATCCATTTCGATGGTCAAATGGGTGAAACGATGCAACTCGCGTATATTCGGGCCAAATCGGTGTGCTATTGTCCACGGTTTTGCGGGTGAACCTAGGGTTCGAGCATTTCGTTGCACAAAAATCAATCGGGGAGTACCAAGGAGGCTGGGGAGTATCATACTGTGGTTCGTTTGGGTTGGCGGGGCTATTTGGGTAGTCAAAAGGCAAAATGGTTCACACGGGGTGTTTTCGGGAAAAATTGGTGTGCTACATCCCACGGTTTTGGGGGGCGAGCTCCGAGCGTGCTGTGGGCTAAAAATCGATCGGGGAATGCTAAGGAGGCTGGGGAGCATCCTAGAGTGGTCCGTTTGGGTGGCCGGGGCCATTTGGTTGTTAAACGAGAAGAACGGTGCAAATGGGGCATTTTTTGGGCTAAATTATTATGCTATAGCCAACGATTTCAGGGGTGGGCCTGGGGTCCGATTGTGTCATGGGCCAAAAATCAATAGTGGCATGTCGAGGATGATGAGGAGCATCGTAATGAGGTCCGTCTGGGTGGGCGAAGCCATTTGGGTGGTCAAAACGGGCAAAATGATGCAAATGGAGCATTTTCAGCACCATCAGTGTATTATAGCCCACAGTTCCGAGGGTGGGACTGGGATCTGGGCGTTCCATAGGCTGAAAATCGATCGGGGCATGCCAAGGAGGCTGGGGTACATCCTAATGTGGTCCGTTTAGGTGGGTAGGGCAATTTGGGTGGTCAAATAGGAGAAATAGTACAAACGGGGCATTTTCAAGCCAAATCGATGTGCTATAGCCCATGGTTCTAGGGGGAGTATGCGAAGGAGACTAAGGAGCTTCCTAGTGTGTTCTGTTTAGGTGGGTGGGGCCATTTGGGTGATATAACGGGTGAAATGGTGTAAATGGGGCATTTTTGAGCCAAATTGGTGTTTTATAGCCCTCGGTTACGGGGTAGGCTCGTGGCGTGCCAGGGAGCATCTTAGTGTGGTCTATTTGGGAGGGGCAAAATGGTGAAAAAGGAGTATTTTGGGGCAAAATCATTGTATAGTCCATGATTTTAGGGGTGGGATGGAGGTCCGGGCGTTCCGTAGGTTAAAAATTGACTGCGCATGCCAGGGAGGTTGGGAAGCATCTTAGTATGGTCCGTTTGGGTGGGCGGGGCCATTTGGGTGGCTAAACGGTCAAAACGGTGCAAATAGGGTGTATTCGAACCAAATCAATATGCTATAGCCCATGATTCCAGGGTAGGCTTGGGGTCCAGGCGTGCTGTAGGCCGAACGTTGGTCGGGGCATGCCGGGAGGCTGGAGATTGTCCTAGTCTGGGTCGTTTGGGTCGGCGGGCCCATTTCAGTGGTCAAACAGGAAAAATGGCATTAATAGGGATATTTTTTGGCTAAATCGGTGTGCTATAGCCCACGGTTCTGGGTGGTTTCAGGTGTTCCATGGGCAAAAAATCGATCGAGAATGCTAGGAAGGCCGAGGAGTATCCTAGTGTGGTCCGTTTGGGTGGGAGGGGACATTTGTGTGGTCAAACGGGCAAAATAGTGCAACTAAGGTATTTTTGGGCCAAATTGGTATGCTATAGCACATGGTTCTAGGGTGGGCCTGGGTTCTGGGCATGCATGGGGTGAAAATTGACCGAGGCATGCTAGAGAGGCTAGAGAGTGTCCTAGTTTGGTATTTTTGGATGAGCGGAACCCTTTGAGTGGTCAAACATGCCAAGCAATGCAAATGGAGCATTTTTGAGTTGAATCGGTGTGTTATAGCCTATGATTTTGTGGGTAGGCTCTGGATCTGGGTGTTTCATGGGCCGAAAATAGACCAAGGCATGCCAGGGAGGCTGGGGAACGTCCTAGTGAGGACCGTTTGGGTTAGCGAGGGCATTTGTCTTGTCGAATGGACGAAATAGTTTAAACGGGACATTTTTGGGCCAAATTGATGTGCTTAGCCCACAGCTCCTAGGGTGGATCCGTGGGTTGGGCATGCCGTGGGACAAAAATCGACCGGGGCATGCCAGGGGGACTAGAGAGCATCTTAGTGTGATACGATATGGTGGGTGAGGCCATTTTGGTGGCAAAATGAGTGAAATAGTTCTAATAGGGCATTTTCGCGCTAAATCGGTGTGCTATAGCCTACAATTTTGGGGATGGGCCAGGGGTTCGGGTGTACTGTGGGTTGAAAATTTATCGGGGTGTCCCAGGGAGGCTGGGGAGTATCTTGGGTTTATTCATCTGGGTGGGTGTGGCAATTTGGGTGGTCAAATGGGCGAAATAGTGAAAATGGGGCATTTTCGAGCCAAATCGGTGTGCTATAGCCCATGGCTCTGAGGGTGGGCTAGGGGTTCAGGCATGCCGTGGGCTGAAAATCGACTGAGGCATACTAGGGAGGGTAGAAATCATCCTATTATGGTCTGTTTGGGTGAGCGGGGCCATTTGGGTGGTCAAACGGGCAAAACAGTGCAAACAGGGTATTTTTGGGCTAAATCATTGTGCTATAGCCCACAGTTCCAGGGGTGAGCTCGGGGTCCGGGTGTGTCGTAGCCTAAAAATTGATTGAGGCATACCAGGGAGGTTGGGGTACATCCTAGTTTGGTATGTTTGGGTAGGCGAGGTCATTTGGGTGGTCAAATGGGGGAAACAGTGAAAATTGGGTATTTTCATGCTAAATCATTGTGATATAGCCCATGGTTCCAGGGGTGAGCTTGGGGGGCGGGCATGTCGTGGGCTAAAAAATTGACTGGGGCATGACAGGGAGGTTGAAGAGCGTCCTAGTGTGATCCATTTTGGTGGGCAGGGCCATTTGTGTGGTCAAACAAGAGAAACAATGCAAATGGGGAATTTTTGGGCTAAATTGGTGTGTTATAGCCCACGGTTCTAGGGGTGGGTCCAGGCGTGTAGTGGGTCAAAAATTGACCTAGGAATTCTAGGAAGGCTAGAGAGCATCCTTGTGAGGTCCATTTGGGTAGTCGAAGCCATTTGGTGGTTAAACGGGTGAAATGGTGCAAATGGGACATTTTGGGGCCAAATCGGTGTGCTATGGCCAACAATATCGGGCGAGGGGTCGGGTTCGAGCGTGTTGTGGGTCAAAAATCAACCGGACTATTCCAGAGAGGCTGGTAGGCATCCTAGTGTACTTAGTTTGGGTGAGTAGGGCCATTTGGATGATCAAACGGGCAAAACAGTGCAAATGGGGCATTTTAGGGCCAAATTGGTGTGTTATAGCCCACGATTCTGGGTATGGCCCTGGGTTCGGGTGTGTTGTACGCTAAAAATCGACTGTGGCATGCCAGGGAGGTTTGGGATTGGCCTAGTGTAGGTCAATTGGG
>NW_025839635.1:0-1340 GCF_002878395.1 Capsicum annuum | reverse complement strand
AAGGAGACACACTTCCTTGTTTGGTAATTCGATCGACATTTGTAAGGAGACGCACTTCCTTGTTTGGGTAATTCCAGCAATATTTGTAAGGAGACGCACTTCCTTGTATGGGAAATTCAAGCAACATTTGTAAGGATATGCACTTCCTTGTTTGATAATTCAAGCAACATTTGTAAGGAGACGCACTTCCTTATTTGGTAATTCGATTGGCATTTGTAAGGAGACGCACTTTCTTATTCGGGTAATTCCAGCAACATTTGTAAGGAGACACACTTCCTTGTTTGGGTAATTCCAGCAATATTTGTAAGGGGACACACTTCATTGTTTGGACAATTCAAGCAATATTTGTAAGGAGACACACTTCCTTATTTTGGTAATTCAAGCGCTATCATAAGGAGACGCACTTTCTTGTTTTGGTAATTCAAGTAACATTGGAGACGCACTTCCTTGCTTGGGCAATTCAAGCAATATTTGTAAGGAGATGCATTTCCTTGTTTGGTTAATTCAAGAAACATTTGTGAGGAGACGCACTACCTTGTTTAAGTAATTCAAGCAGCATTGGTAAGGAGACGCACTTTCTTGGTTTGGTAATTGAACCGGCATTGGTAGGGAGATGCACTTCCTTGTTTTGATAATTCAAGCAACATTGGTAAGGAGATACATTTCTTTGATTGGGTAATTCGAACTTTGCTTTTGGGTAATGCACTTCCTAGCAGTCCCCTTGATTTATAAAAAATACACTTTCTAGTCAAGTTATTGCACTTAATCCTTTGGAGACGCACTTTCTTGCTAGTTTTCATTTGTTAGGTGACACATTTTTTAACTAAAACTTGTATCTCTAGAAGACGCACTTTCTAATTAGAATTCCTCACTTTAATTCTTAGGAGACGCACTTCCTAGGCTTGGTTATTCAATTTTACTCTCAAGAGATGTATTTCTTGGTTAGAGTTTTGATTCATCAATACAACATGCAAGTAGGTATGATGTGACTTTCCCATAAGTCTTCTGATAATAAACTGGGCAAAAATTTAATTCTCTTTTTTTTTTTAACTTTACTTTTCTGGAAAACGAAATTTCTCTTTATAATAATTCTTGTTTGAGATAATTTTCTTTTAGTTTTGATGTGATTTCAGGCGCCCGCCTGAAGAACAGGGCAAATAAATGAAAAGTCAAGCTACAAGCTAAAGAAGTTAAAAACAAAGCAACAAGGTGTAAAGATGAAAGTTAACAGATTGAAAAATAGCAAGTCAGGAGCCCGCCTAAAGAACAGGCTGAAGAAATTGGAAATTAAGCAATGAGGTGAAGCATTGGAAAACTAAGCAACAAGTTGAAGAAATTGC
>NW_025839634.1:0-1746 GCF_002878395.1 Capsicum annuum | reverse complement strand
TTTAAATTTACTATTAAATAAATTTTTATATTTAAAAAAATTAAATATGTTAAATTATATATTGAATACATTGATATCATACTATCAATTGATCAAGGTAATAATATATTGAATCTATATATCCAAATATTTTGAATAATACGTTAACATCGTATGATCGGGGTAATAATACACTATTGAAGTTATAATAATGAAGCTAATTAACCAATAATTCGTCAGATTAATACGTTGTATTACTCTGTCTCTCTCTCTCTCTCTCTATATATATATATAATACCGTATTCAAAAATTAATTAATCAAAAATTGTTTGTAGTATACGAAATGCATTGACATTATTATGCTATTGACATTATTAATTTTATTTACATAATTTATTTATAATTAATTTAAAATAATAATTTTAGTTAGTTTTTAATATTAATTTTATATAGTTACTATATTTATTAAATATCAACCTAATTCAATTCAATTTTCTTAATTTATTTAAATTCTAACCATTTTATACTCCATCGAATTCCGCAATTCAATCTTTTTTTAACCCAATTTCTAATCCTAATTTGACTCATCTCCTCAATTATAATTTCAACCATTCATCATATTTGATCAACGATCAATATAAATTTTGCCTCATACTACCCTTGGTATTAAGTGCATGAAGTAGCAGTTTATACGTATAAAACTCTGAAGTGAACTCTTAACACTGAACAACAACAACTGTACATTGTATGCTCATTTTGACTATTGACATCCAATTTTAATCTCTCGATGCTCCTCTTAGGCTGTTATTTTATTAAAAATTATTATTTTTTAATATTAATGTTTTTTACGTATTATTTTGATATCAAATAAATAATGACGTGTCACATCAATGATTTTAAAATATATAAAAATTATTTTATTACTTTTTAAAATAGTGGATAGAAGATGAATTTTAGGAGGAATCTGAATGATTGAAAAATTGAGGAATTTTGTCAATTACTCCTTCAACTTGATCTACATTTCTCTAAAAGTCTCTTTGATATGACCGGTCTGACTTCGGCGACGCAGACGCCGGTGGTTTAATAGTGCTGGCAACAGGTAAGTACGCATCTCTCCCTCCCTTGGTCTCTCTCTTTCTCCCTTCCTCTTTCTCTTTCTTTTTTTTCTCTCTCATTACCTACTGTCGTCCTATCTCTCGCCGACGCATATGGTTTTCCATCTCTTTTACTCCAGCGACGGTAAGGAAGTGAGCGGAATAAGAAAAGGTAAATAAAAAAATGAGTGAATCTGTTCACAAATGATTTTGATATACTGATCCGACGATCATCGGTAGTGACCTTGGCGGACCCATAAAAGAAGGTGGTGTTTCCAGGTTGGAACCGGTGACCTTTCGGTGATCTTTTGGCGATAATAGTTTGGCGACCAATTTTCGGAGAGAATATTTTGACGACCAATTTTTGGCGAGAATATTTCGACCACCAATTTCTACCCCAGTTTGTCGGAATCCAGCATAGCAAGCAAGAACAGAGTACTTGGTCTATGTATTCTGGTGACTTCTAATATTTGAACTTTATTTTATCGCGTTATTTCTAATATATTGACTACTTGTTGTGGGTTGTCTGCTTCCGTGTTTGGTATCTTAGTATTTGTTGTTCTTGGTATTGGGATGTATATTGTGCTTTGCGTGTGTATTTTACTGCCATTGCCATTTTTAAGCTAATCTGTGCGGTTTTTTGTTGATTGAGGGTGACGAGTTGCTTGGTGAT
>NW_025839633.1:0-2019 GCF_002878395.1 Capsicum annuum | reverse complement strand
ATAGAAGAAAGATATGGTGATACACCACCGAACTAATGTTTTCTGCCCAATCTATTTACATATTGTTTGGAATGTATAATGAAGTTGAGGTGGTTTTGGTGAACCTTATAAGAACCTAAATGGTATGTGGGTGTAATTGGAGGAAAAAAAGGGTTAAAATAACACCCCTGTTTGATAGATTAGAAGTTGCTGCCCGGTTACTATTTTGGGTGAAATTAAGTATCTCAAATGTGTTGATTGGTTACTAATACTAGTTTACCATATATTCTATTGTAGATAAGTAATCTAAAAGGCGGTAAATCAAGTTGGGTTAGTTTCCGAGTCAAATAACCTGGTATGTAAGGCATACTCCATTTCACACTCTTTGGCATGAAGTCGTACAATTGTTCCTTCGAGCAAGTTTCCGAGGTTATCCTACAACAAAGTGCTACATAATGGCAGAAAATTACACTCCACGTATCCAATTACCTTGTTCCCACTCTCTAATGCATTAGAACACCTCAATACGTGCTTATTATTAAATCTGCATGTCTATCTTCACTAGAAAATTTAAGGAGTTCTCCGTTTGTTCAAATAAGACCCATGTGTTAATTTCAGCGTCTAAACACTTTATTTGTGTGCCAACATATCCCTACCTCATTGATGTTGCGTTAAGTGTCTATTTACATGTCTCTTATTAGTGTATTACTGGTTCAAGGTACCATAATGTGATGACCACCAAAGTAACAATCTCAAAGGCTAAATAAACTAAGTAATGCAAATCTATAAAATGACGAGTGGCAGCTCAGGGGCACTTGCCTAGCATGGGCCGATCTCGATACCTTTATTTGTGGGTATCAGCTCAGGGGCATAAGCCTAGCATGGGCTGATCCCAATCTTTATATGTAGGTGGCAGCTCAGAGGCGTAAGCCTAGCATAGGCCGATCCTAATTTATCTATTTACCACTGATCATCTAGTCATTTACATTATATGGCTTAAAAAGATTATGAAGCAAGAAGGTAAAACGAAGAAAAGAATGTAATGTACATTCTCCCACAAGGATTTATAAAGGTGGTCTACTACTACTACTTATACACTTGTATCTGATTTTTATTGAGCTCGTGTACCATGTGTTGTTACTTTTAGTCTTACATATTCAGTACATATTTTCGTACTGACATCCCTCACAGGGAACCTGTATTTCATGCTGCAGGCATAGGTACTTCAGTTCATACACCTCACTCGTAGGAGCGCAGGCTATTCCGTGCATATTGGTGCGCTCCAGGTTGATTCGGGGCTTTTCAAGTCTGTTCCATATATTTTGGTATTGTGCAGCAGGTTAAGAGTAGGACGGGCGGAATGTCCCGACCCTAACTAAGTCTATGTATCTTTTAGAGGCTTTGTAGACTAATGTAAAGTTATGGTAGTTTCCTGATTTTAGACATGGTGGCCCCATCGACCAAATGTTGTACATATCAGTTTGTGTGTGCATGTGTAGTTATTTTCATCGATACATAATATCATATTGTCAGAACATTTGGTTGTCACAGTTATATGCATAGAAATTACAAGGTTATGAATTTGTTCTCTCGGACCTTTACGGATACGGGTGCCTGTCCGCCCCAACGGGATTTGAGGCGTGACAATGTCCCATCAACTTTAGAGTTCAGACAGTTAGACGCTTTTTGGACAAATGTATAAGTATTCAGTTTTCAGATTTTTGTATTTTAGATGTTTTGAACCTTATGGCAAGTTTTCACCAGTTTTCCACATTTATTATATTATATTATGAAGTTCTCAGGTATAGATATCAGTAAAGGTTTCGCTTGTGGTCCTTCGGGATCATAAGCACCATGTGGCTTTCCGATTATAGAATGTCGGGGCGATACATAAGCTCTCCCTTATAATTAAACCTTAGAACTTTCCCTTAAATACCAAGAGCTAAATTTGGAATCAAATCTCAAAGTACAACTTTTTGTCTCACAACTAATTATAAAGTTTGATGCCTTATCAGGAGTCTGGCGACTTATTAGAAATTG
>NW_025839632.1:0-1646 GCF_002878395.1 Capsicum annuum | reverse complement strand
TTAGAACTTTCCCTTAAATACCAAGAGCTAAATTTGGAATCAAATCTCAAAGTACAACTTTTTGTCTCACAACTAATTATAAAGTTTGATGCCTTATCAGGAGTCTGGCGACTTATTAGAAATTGTCGTTAGATCCTCTTCCAAGTTTGGTGAGTTCTGCCTTACGCTGACAATGACACTCTGACTGCTTATCAGGAGTCTGACGACTTATCATAAATATCGTCATCTCCTCTTCCGCTTTCATGATCTCTACCTAAGGTTGAAGGCATCCTTGATGGCTTATCAGGGGATGTCGTCACACTTCTGCTCCAACTTCCTCACACTGTCTGCAACTGACGATGGCTCTGATAACTTATCATAAATTTGATGACTTATCAGACAAGTCATCAACTACACTTTCATGGTCACTTGTTCCAAATTCACTACTTGTCCCACTCTCATAAAGAAGTTCTAGTCAATGTATGCCAAATACCATAAGCTTTTCTTTATTTTCATTACTGAAGCTTTCAGACAGTTAAGTTAGGATCACTATAGGACTTTTCTTCATCTTGTAATGTAGGCTTGGGGATGGTATGATACACAAGGATATTTAAAGTAACTAAGCCTCCTTGGCACTACACTATTTTTGGGGTCTCACTTTTAAACCTTTACCTTATTTATCCCTTTCTTGATTAAAGCTCATTCAAGCTGGGTGCAGTTTTTATTCATTCATTTTCTCTTTTTTTCACAACTTTTCTTTTCTCATTCTTTTTCTACCACACCCAGCCTTGCATATTTTTTTATTACCCTTCTTCATACTCACTTTACATCACACACCTATATGATAGCTACCCTTAACTTAGGCTATTTGCCTAAGTCAAAGTGCATAATGTCCAAGGAGGACCAGGGTCGAAATAGGTTCATTGTGAAACAAATAGGAAGGTGATTGGTATAATAAAAAGAATAGGCATTCAGGCTCAAAATCAGGATAAAGGGATATTATTCACACATGAAAGGTCATTTAGGCTAAAAGTAGACTAATAACAACAACGGCCTATGATCCTTTCCTAACTGCTATCCTACAACCAAGGCAAGACCAATCGAGCAAGTTCTGGATTTAACACACAACGGGAACTAGGTAGTATCTAACACACACATGGCACAAAAGTACATCACAAGCTACTACCCATTCGGTTCATGCAATTGTTTGTAGTGATTATCATATCCCTAGTACTAATGCCATAAAAAGATTCACAATAGTTACATATAATTAGAGAGGTATTTATCATTCCTAGATAAATGAATAAAAATATGGAAACTGTCCTAGATACTTATTTTTCCCCCAGTTAACCACAACACATCACAAAACAAACACAATACGCCTAAACATGCCAGCTCTACTAGGAACAAGACTCCGGGGAAAAGAGGCACGACAATAAAAACCCAAGGAGGACATCAACACCCACAAATAGCCCCACCCTCAACTTAAAGTCATGCAATGTCCCCAATGCGTCAAACCAAAACAAGAGAGTTAGGAACATACCTATGGAACCATTGGTGTAAAGATCTGATGTCAATCACATCATACGAATACAAACAACAAAATACATTTAGATTTTCTCCCAAGAAGTTCCTAATTTAGTGTCGTGGCATGACCCAACTCAGTT
>NW_025839631.1:0-2179 GCF_002878395.1 Capsicum annuum | reverse complement strand
TTGGAGAAGAGTGATCAGCAGAAAGGCTGACAGATTAGGTTTTTTTTTAATGTGCACTAACTCGGGCATATTATTTTGATAGGGTAATGAGCTTGGAGTTACGTAACGTTTGATAGGCTTGGTAGAGTCGGTTTAAATCACGCTCTATGTAACTCCATGCTTACTAATTTATTAAACTAGTTGAGCAAGATGCATGAAGCAACGCTCGATAAAAGTGTGTTGTTCAATTGTTGGGACCACATCTTCAATGTGCATCAACATATTTTGACCTAAAATAAACACAGCGACCCTCCATGTATCCTTTAAAGCTTCTGAAGAGAAAGTATTCTGAAGGGCTTCTAGAATACCACAACTTTGAAGGTAGTGTTCCTGATCGAGCTCACAAGAGACGAGGAACTCCTTACCAACTTCAAAGACGGTAACGACCAGCTTGAATACAGAATCAACAAGTTGGAGGCAAGCTTGAAAATTATCGGGATTCACATACTACAACAAGCATCTGATCTTCTTCAAGGAATATTGAAAGCATGTCAAGGCAAGGAAACACAATCAATTATAACCATATTGCTAAAGAATCAATGATACTCTATTTGCCTTTCAATCTCGTTTGTGGTTCCGATCAGGTCAACGGCAGTGGACCTGATAAAAAACACAAACAAGAAGATGGGATGAAATTTAAAATTCAAAAATTGCCGCCTTCGCTTAGTTTCCTTATTTTCACTGCAGTTGCTATTGGCGTAAGTTTTCTAGACTTGATAAACATCATTTCTACCCTCGATGCCCGTGATGCTGCTTTGTTGGTCTTCTCCTATTTTCTACCTAGGTGATAATCCCGACCATGCAGTTCCCTAGCAAAGTGTTCATCTGCATTATTTTTCTTTCAGAGACATAACAGGCGAAATTACACTACCAGATACACTTTCATATTTGCACTTGATTCAGATTTCGCATCTGTTAAGATAATTCCATCGGGCATTCGTTAGAAGTTACTTTCTACCCTGTGTCTCTTCTTCAATTATCTCTCAGATGATATAGTCTTCCATCAACAACCCATTTTCCATAGAAAGCATTCTCCTGCCGCACCTTCTGGCATATAATCATCAACCCGAGCGAGAAACCCAACCATATAAATTTTGGCCAGGGCAGTAACTATATTGGTTTTGCATTCTTGTTTGATACAGTGCAAGGATTCGAGGGCCCTCTAAGGTTCCAATGCACACTTAAAGTTAAGTCCAATCGCTATTGGTTCTCTGCAGTGACAATAAATATTGATCCCTTCTCAAAACTTGACACGCATAAACACGAGCACCAACCGTCAATAATTCGTAACAGGGTATCTGCACCATCTTCATGAGGTCCTCAGCCTTATCAATTTTGAACCCATCAAACTTAGCGGTACAATGCAGGATCTTGTTTGAATGATCAATGCCTAATCGGTTAAAAACTGCATTCACAAAAATATTGTACTTTGTGTGTATTATCCTGGTAACCTTATCAGTAATACATACTTAACTCCCATACATATGATAGTGGATCCATCTGCACGTACCTTATTCTTCCTAGCCCATCTATGGCTTAAATTGAATAAATAGATAACTAGCTTGTTGCAACAGATGACACATCTATTTATATTGTCAATCAATTGGAGACATCTGTTACGACAGTGATCAACCTATTGTAGAAATCAAATAGATATATACATCTGTTGTAAAAAGATTGCCAGTATGTTGTAAGTTATCTAACAGAAAGAATATATTTTGTAACAGATTACCCATCTGTTAGATTTATTTTAAAGCAATTTTCTTTTCTTTCTGAGATGCAATAATTTATAAATAGGTCCCTCCTTACAAATATGGATGATCTAGATAAATACAAAAATATTCATATTGAGTCTTTGCGTGAACTTGAAAGGCAGTTTGATTGATGAACTCCAGATAGATATTTGGCTAACTTCGGAGCAACGCTGACGGATGAATGAAAGATGTCTGATTGACAATAATAATAATAGTAGTAATAATAATTAGGTAATATTTTTTATTTTAGCGATTATTTTCCTCCTTTTGTATATCAAACCTACCCAAGGGATTCAAAAATCTATGAACATTCATTTCATTTTGTTGTTGACTTTGAAGTTTTAATTCTTATTTAGTATTTAATAATAATCATTATGTTTATTTCT
>NW_025839630.1:0-3704 GCF_002878395.1 Capsicum annuum | reverse complement strand
CCAGTACAACTACCGAGTAACTCTGCCCACTAAGATTAAGGCAGAAGCAAAGAAATCAGTATGTATATGTATAAGATGCATATAGAAATTGTATCTTTTTTATGTAGAATATATACTTGTATAAGATATGTACCGAATTTGTATCAGTATTGTTTAAATCTTCCAACAAATGGCTAGAAATGAAATTAAAATTCAATGGTCATTTACGTGTCAATAGTTTCAGCTGAAGTGTCATTTGTGTCCCTTCCCCTTTTGAGAGTTCGTTTCAATTTATATAGAGGTGCGACGTTGAAATAGTGCTTACTAGTCATGTCGTAGAGATTCAAATTTTAAGAGGTTTCACTTGTGGAATTTGAAAATTTATGATAGTGACTATTTTTTAATTACGAGGGCTAAAAAATACTTCCTCCATTCCTTTTTATTTGTTCCATTTAAGTTGTGTTTATATTCCTAAATACTTGTTTCTTTAATTTTTGAAAAATAGTTTGAACAAAATCTTTCAAGAATTGTTCAATAAATGTAATCGTTGATTTGGAAAGAGAGATAAAATTTAATTAGAAAATATTCCTTATAATCATATGTCCAATTCAAATGGAGCCAATGAAAAAGAGTGAAGGAAGTAGCTATTTGTGAATTTTAATCGTGTTTGACTAAGGAAGTAGCTATGGCATGTTTATATTGTCAAAAAAACATTAGCAGAGAAGGCAGCATGGGGATTGGCCATGGACAGAGGAATCAACAACTATGGCATGCATTGTGAAATAATTTTATTTTTAATAAGCATACAATGTTTATTAATTTTAATGTAACCAATTAATATTAAAAAGAATTGTGGGAGGAGACTTAGTGCACTCAGTGGCGGAGCCAGACTTTTGGTTAAGGGTGTTCATATTGTTCATATTTTTCCTTGGGCAAAAAACTGTTTAAAAAACAAAGAAAATAAAGCACTGCTACACCTGCCAAGGTTCGAACTCGAGTTGTTGATGCGGAAATGCACACACTTGGCCATTGGACTATGCTTCTCTAGCTTGTTAAGGGTGTGAAACAACATGTATATAACCATAAATATCTATATTTAACCTATATACTCGAAAAAAAATTTCAACGAAGGGTGTTCATATGACCACCCTTCGTTGGCTGTGGCTTCGCCACTGAGTGCACTTTCCAGAATCGATGGGGTTACACCAAATATCGTTTCTTAGGCTATTTTTATTTTTCTTGGTGATGGATGTTTTGACATGGCAAGTTTGAGGTGAGGTGCCTTGATGTATGTTATTTGCGGATGACGTAATTTTGATTGGTGAGAATCGCAGAGGAGTTAATGCTACATTGGAGGTTTGGAGGCAAAACTTTGCAGTCTAAACAATTTAGGTTGAGTAGGATCAAGACAGAATATTTGAAGTGTAAGTTCAGTGAAGGGACACGTGAAACGAATGTGATAGTGAAGCTTGATACCTAGGTCATTCCAAAGAGAGATAGTTTCAAGTACCTTGGATCAATGATACAATAAAATGGTGACATTGACGAGAATTTCATCTACCGTATTGGCGCGGAGTGGGTGGAATGGTGGCTCCATCCAGAGCGTTGTGTGATAAGAAAGTGCAAAACTTAAAAGGAAAGTTCTATAAGTGGCGGTTAGAACAGACAATGTTGTATGGGGCATAGTGTTGGCCAAATAAAAACTCTTACATTCAAAAGATGAAGGTGGTAGAGATGAGGATGTTGCGATGAGTGTGAATTTACTAGGATGGATAGGATTAGAAACGAGGTTATACGTGACAAAGCGGGAGTGACTTCGGTAGAAGACAAGATGCGTGAACCAAGGCTAGAACAGATAGGAAGAAAACACCTAGTGTTTGTCTCTGGTGAGAATTGAACCTGAGACATCATGTTGCTCATCCCAACTTCATTGAACCACTAGGCCACACCCTTAGGTGCCATGTCATGCAGGCTTTTACATACCTCAACCCTCTATCCCCAGATGCATATAGTAAAAGAAGATCAAATAGAGCAAAAATCACATAAAAGAAAATTGCCTTTGAAAAACTACAATTTCTAAATATGGTTTAGACACAATCAAGTTGAAAAATTTTCTACAAACTAGCTACTGACAAAAATGAAATTACTCTACAATCAAATCACATTACCAACAGAACACAATCTATGGGAGTGATCCAAATATCCTGCATTCATGCAGAATCAGAGAAAGGTCACACTTCAGGAGCTACACCAAAAATGGTGCAATATAAACAACCTACCCCAATGCGAGCATTTGTAACTGCTTCCATAGCTCAGACCTTTGAAAAAATAACCTGTTATTCAGAAGCATAAGATAAGACCAGCTCATTCTCAATAACTACAGTATTTTCATACTTAAGACAATTTTTCACATATGTCCATCCTAGTAAAATGCTTCAAATTCACTGGTTCAACGACACCAATAACAGACCATACTTGAACATCATGAACAGAGTTTAGGTGGAGCACCTTTTGCCTATTCATACGCCAAAGAAAGAAGCCGTCAACAACTATGAGGTCCCTATGCTAAGACGAAAAGAAAGTGAGCCCAATTCAGATGGCTGCAAAAAGAATAGAACCATCAAAACACACAAGAAGATGTACGTTTCTTTGTATCAAAGGGAAGACTTATACAAACATAGAGGTGGTAGGTTATTAATGTTTTGATTCACTCACTGTAGCATCACCGCCAGTGCTCTTCTTGTGCCTGCTGTCCTTTTTCAGGAAACGAAACACCTCAGCCATTGACCAGAATATTTTCCCAGAGACCGGTTCATAATAGTACTGCAAAATCCAGGACACAAACAATTAGACACAACGCCTAATGATAAACAACTCGGTTTATATATCGACGACTTCAATTAAATGATAAGAATGCAAATCGAAAGAGCATGAAGAAGTAATATTTTCAACTAATCCCCCACATAAAAGAAAGTATAACAACAAAACAGGCAGGGGCAAATCACAGGAGAACACAGAAAAAAGTGAAAGTGAGAGAGCAGAAAGAGTTACTGTCCACCACAATCTACCTGAGAAGCTAATAAGGCTATAGGTACAAACAACTATTTTTCTGATGGCAAGTGACAAAAGAAGGAACGCTTTTTCTGTGATTGCCTTCAATAAACACCTCTCTGTTTTTAAAAAATATATGCCACTCAACTATTTGCCGAACACTTTTTCCCTCTGCTAGAAACTTACGAGTTTTAAGCCATCGCCGTGACGTTATTCCCTTAATGAACTAACTGCTGTTAGTCCCTACTAAAGTTGGTCCAACCCTACTGGTTCACGGTTCAAACCCAATTAAACCTAAAGGCACAAGTACCATTTTGGAGCTATAGGAAGGATTTTCTTACATCTAACGGATTAAACAAATGAGAAGTTTTTTTAAATAATAAAAGAAATCAACCAACTACTACGATCATAATTCATGTTAATAGTTGTGGTTATGATTACGAAGACAAATATTTGCTTATCTAAGACACTTTATGATTTACTCACCTAAAACAAGAGGAGGATCAGACTACATAAGCTATAATGTAGGAGGTCAATTGGTCTATCGATTGGAGTGTAAAACAGGAAATGGCACAGGAACTACTTCAGATATCAAAAACTTATATGTCGTTATCTACAGTTTGTATCTATAGAATAACAAAAACTTAATGTGTGCTGTTTTCTACAGTTTGTTA
>NW_025839629.1:0-4491 GCF_002878395.1 Capsicum annuum | reverse complement strand
TAACTTCAGCACAAAGAGATGACTTAACTAACTCATGAACAATCACCCCTCTATCTTCAGAATCTAGGAGTCACACTCACAGATTTGTAAGGCGGTGAATATCCTTCACCATCTCTTTCTTTCCTTCTTCTACATGAGAAAGGATGCCCATAGACAACTTGCTAAGGGCATCAGCTACAACATTTGCCTTGCCCAGATTGTAATGTAGACTCATCTCATAGTCATTCAAAAGCTCCACCCAATGCCTCTATCGGAGGTTCAATTTTTTCTGTGAGAAAACATAATGTAAGCTCTTATGGTCAGTATACATATCAACATGCACTCCATATAGATAATGCCTCCAGATTCTAAGTGCAAATACCATGGCTTCTAACTCCAAGTCAATAGTGGGGTAATTGCGCTAATGCACCTTTAACTTCCTAGATGCATAAGCTATCACCTTACCTCGCTGCATCAATACACAACCAAGTCCCACATGGGATGCATCACAATAAACCATAAAATCATCTATACCATCGGGAAGGGTCAAAACAGGAGCAGTAGTCAGCTTGTCCTTCAATTTCTCCAAACTATTTTCACACAAGTCAGACCACACAAACTTCATCTTTTTCTGAGTCAGTTTAGTAAGTGGAGCAGCTATGGAAGAAAAACTCTCTACGAACCTTCTGTAATACCCCACCAAACCCAAGAAGCTCCGAATATCGATTGTAGTCATGGGTCTGGGCCATTTTCTCACTGCTTCAACTTTCTGGGGATCAACTCTTTTCCCGTCACTGGACATAATATGCCCCATGAAGGCAATACCGTCTAACCAGAATTCACACTTAGAAAATTTAGCATACAACTGATGATCCTTAAGGGTCTAAAGAATAATTCAGAGGTGATTGGCGTGATCCTCTTTACTCTTAGAAAAAATCAGAATATTATCAATAAATACAATGATGAACAATTCAAGAAACTGACGGAACACTCTATTCATAAGATTCATAAAGGCTGCAGGGGTGTTAGTCAACCCAAAGGACATGACTAGAAATTTGTAGTGACCATATCAGGTTCAGAAGGCTGTCTTGGGTATGTCTGACTCCCTAAATTTCAACTGATGATAACACGAACGAAGATCTATTTTGGAAAAACACTTGGCACCCTGAAGCTGGTCAAAAAGGCCGTCAATCCTAGGAAGAGGATATTTATTTTTAATCGAGACCTTATTCAACTGGCGTTAGTCTATGCACATACGAAGGTACCCATCCTTATTTCACACGAAGAGCATGGGTGCACCCCATGGGGAAACACTAGGACGAATAAAACCTTTGTCTAGGAGGTCTGCAAGTTGTTTATTTAACTCCTTTAGTTTCGAGGAAGCCATTCTATATGGCGGAATAGAAATAGGACGAGTGTCTAGCAACACATCAATGCCAAAATTTATCTCCCTATCAGGGGGTATCACTGGGAGATCTTCAGGAAAGACTTTTGGGAATTCATTCACTACAGGGACTGACTGTAGAGGAAGGTTTCCAACCTTTGAATCTTTTACTCAGATTAGATGGTACACACAGCCTTTGGTGATAAGCTTTCGGGCTCTAAGATAGAGATAAAGTGACCTCTAGGTTCCATAGAACTCCCTGCCCAAGCAACTGGTGTCTCATTCGGGAAAGAAAAAGTGACCTTTCGATTATGTAATAAAGGGTGGCATAAAACGAATGGAACCAGTCCATCCCAAGGATGGCATCAAAGTATCATATCCAGTTCTATAAGGGCTGCCACAGTTTCCCTACCATGAACAGACACGACACAATTTCTATATACCCTTTTAGCAACAACAGAATCACCTTAAGGAGTAGAAACAGAGAAGGGTTCTACCATAACTTCGGGCTCAAACCCAAAACCAACAGCCACATAAGGGGTCACATAAGATAAACTAGACCCGGGATCAAGCAATACATAAACATCACAAGAAAAGATTCATAACATACCGGCGACAACATCTGGTGAAGCTTCCGCCTCTGGGCGGTTAGTCAAAGAATATAACTGGTTGCAATCGCTTCCGGCAGCTGAAGGGGCACCCTTTGGAAAAAGAGCTGTAGAGGTGGATTAGGACTTAGCCCCCCCCCCCCTCCCCCCCCCATTTTTTTTCCAGCAGAAAAAAATCCTTTTTAAGGTGACCCATTTTGCCACAAGTATAGCAGTTTCCCCCTCAAACCAGCACTTTTCTAGATGATTCCTTTCGCAAACCTCACACCACGGACGAGTACGACGTTGTTGGGCCACACTACCCTGAGACTGTGTACCTAGAGCTTTGGACCCATAAGGAGTCTGAAAATTCTGAGTTTGTCTGTTTGTCGGTGGTCTGGGAGCTGGGGCAATGGTTGCTGACTCTGCATTATTCCAAAACTTCTTCTTCTTTGACAATTTATTACCCCAGTTACCACTCTGCGACTAACTCTGGTACTGGTCCGCAGATCTAGCTCTCTTAGCCTGTCTGTCTTTCTCTCTGGATTCAGCAATCTTTTTCTTCTTCTCTTCCACTTGATGCATATGAACGGTCAGTCGAGCAAAGTCTAACTCCTTCTTCAACATAGACCCCTGGCACTCAAGTACCAGGTGATCAGCAAGGCCAGATGCAAATTTCCTCATCCGGGCTCTCATATTACTAGTCAACTCTAGTGCATAGCGGGCTAGTTTATTAAACTTCAAAGTGTACTCCTGGATACTCATACTGCCCTGCTTCAGATTCAGCAAGGAAGCCTTCCACAAATTCTCCCCAAACTGTGGGCTCAGCACTTTCACCTTTTTCATCTTCCTAGTCAGCATACCACTGACTCGCAATGTCCTTGAGCTGATAGGTTGCTAAATCTACCCCTTCAACCTCATCCACATGCATCTCCTTAAAGATATTTTCCATCTCATCCATGAACTCTTATGGATCTTCCTCCACCTTGGTACCAATGAACTTAGGTGGGTTCATCTTCATGAAATGTCCGACTCTAGTAGCCTCAGATGTAACATATGTAGACCCAACATCTTCCGATCATTGAGCTTGGTTGGCTACCAACTTTTTCAGCATATGAATAGACCGTCTGAATTTTGCAATTGAAATATCTCCCTGAGCAGTTGGGGGATGGTTGACATTAGTCCGCGAAGCCCGTAGTGGACTAGTCGGGAATCGAGGGACCCTCGGAGTAGGGACAAATTTTGGAGTGTGAGCCCTATTATGGGTCCGCATCCCATGGGTGGGACGAACCTCATCTGCCTAAGCATTCTAATCGATGATACGACGTGGATGCATAACTATGTTTCTGAAACACAAGTGATCATTGATTAGGGGAAAGTTCAGACTCTGAAGGACGAACTAAATCACAAAGAAAGGAAACATTTCCTAACCACCTAGCAACCTCCTTCTTATAAGTGTGAAATGCTACCCACCCCTAAACAAGACTCTACCCGATGCGATTTCGCAGATACCCTGGGACCATGAACCGTGCTTTGATACCATGTTTGTCATGACCCAAACTAGAGACTGTCTAAGATGAGCATTTTGAACCATTGAGGCTCGAAATACCCCTATCTATCTGGTAATCATGTACCTAATTCATATGATCGAAGAAATGCAAAAAAAAACATAATAATTCAAAAACGTGGTCATAAATATGAAAAGAGACAATAACGGGGCGATAAGGTTCCCTCAACATCAATTATCCTCTGAATAACTGTCTGCAAAAATCTCTAACAAATGACTAAAACAATGTCTATCTGAAAACTGGGACAAGGCCCCCAGTAGACCCAAAAACTGAATATAAGATAAAAGGACTGCAGGACATAAGACCTTCCGAAATAGAAAAGGCTCACCACTTGTCTCTAAAGCTCTGTTTGAAAGTTCTACAGAATCTCTTGACCCCTAGACTCGGCCTCTGAACCTGAGAGGTTGGAGAGCGGAGGGGGCCAGCACAAAAGTACAAGCACACAGAGATATCAAAATAAAACATAATATTTTTCCAAAATACAGTTGAGAGCCATTATAAAGCAATTTCGTATCAAATCATTTGAAAGTACATGGGTGTAATGCAATAGTTTTTCTCAATAATAATGAAAAGCAACTGAGCTAGGTGGAATACCCTACATAATTTACACCAACTGTCAAACCTCGGTTGCCGCTGAATTTAGAGTATAAGTGAGGGAGAGACACTCAAGACCACACAGCATGGTGTCTCGACCTAAGGGTAGTGCCAAAGATCACTTGGCTCGGGCTCCTACCTATAGTCCAAATTTGGGAATGACATGAAGTCAAGTACACAGATCGCTTAGCCTGGTACCAATATTCCGTGTCGACAAACACGTTATTCCAGCGATGAGCCCTTGTGTCTCAACCTTCTTCTTCGGGCATCCACCTTTCTCATGTAAAATCAATACATTTAAATTTTATTTAATTCAATCACGTATCGTATTCTGTAGGGTATCGTCATACCCGACTTGCAAGTCATCAATAGCACATCC
>NW_025839628.1:0-4056 GCF_002878395.1 Capsicum annuum | reverse complement strand
CATGGCCGCTGGGGAAACACTAATATGAAGACAACTTTAAAGTAAAGGGAACAAGTGAAGCACATAATTAGAATTCATTCTTTCATAGTCAATGATTAGTACTTGTTCAATCATGCCATAAAAATGCAAAATAACTGTCATCAAAAGCCAAATACAGGATTAAGATATAAACTGACACTGGATAGACCTAGGGATAGAGACAATAGAATTTAGGTAGAAGGAGATTTTTTGGGAAAAGGATTTGAGCAACATCTCAACTCTTGAATTTCCAGCATTGTGAGCATCTAACAACTACTTGGTGAGATCCTTTACTTCAGCACTCAGTTCTTGAACTTTACCACTCAGTTCAGCCAGTTTACCTTAGAGTTTCATATTTTTAGTTGTAACTTCATTAGAATTTCCAAGTCCTTTAGTTGACAACTTCTGAATCATCGACCTCAGATGCACTATCTCATCATCGTTGGCACCCAACATAATTCTTAACTCATCTATTTCCTTTCCCAACCTTTCCTGTACAACTAACAATTCAAATACTTGAGACATAGAACCAGTTTTGTCTTCAATACATTCATTCTCCACAAGAGTTATTAGGATGATCATTTTTGTAGCTGTTCCAGGCATTTCTTTAGTTCCACTCACATTAAAATGTTCGAACACCTTCTTCAGCATGTACCCATAGGGCATTCTATGTCTTCTATTTTTCTCAAGAATTATTTTTTTCATATGGTCAATAACAAAAGCAGCCAGACTGATTAATTTAAAACTGCTTAGGCATTCTATCAAGAATACATCAAAACTAGATGCAATTGTAGCTTTTCCTGATCTCATCAATAGGACTTTGTTGATGAGTTCAAATACAAGGTGAAACTCATATTTTAAGAACTTTTTTTCACATCTACTCTAGATACTCCTCCCATTTTGGAGGCATTAATCATAAACTCAATTGTGGGTTGTTTTTTTAAAGTAGAACTAACTCCAATAGCTTGTACATCCAAGAATTTTCCTAGTACTTTTTCATTCAAATAGATAGACTTTCCTTGCACCTGTACAAACATGCTTAGCTCATCTTCTGAGAATCCCATGGTATAACAAAATTTGTTGACCTCATTTTTAAAAACCATGGGGTTTTATTCTTCAAATAAGTGTAACCAACCTTGATACCCGACATATTCAACTAATTCAGTCATTCCTGGTTTCAGATAAATTTTGGGATCAAACATTCTTCCTGATAGCACCTTTTGTGTTCTCAGGTTCCCAATTCTTCTTTCTCTAAATATGTCATTGTTTTATTCATTTATCTTAGGCACACTACTTGGTTCTCCTTTGTCATCAGATTTTCTTTTCAAGGACCTGGTACCTTAGAGTCCTTCCTTTTCTTGACAACTATAAGTTTCTTCCTCATTCCAGTGGAGCTACTAGACTATGATACGGATGACCTGGTCCTCTCAACCGTAAGATCATTCTTTATTCCCTTTTTTAAGGCATAAATACCCCCATAGATTCAATTTTTGTCCTATATCAATCTCCCTACCTTCAGTATTTTCATTTCTCTTTTTCTATTTCTCTTGAGTTTCTTCACAGATCGTCTCAAAGATACTTTGTCCTCAATACCTTCATTCTACTTATTTGGAGGTAAAAACTTATCTTTTCTCCCACTCACTTCATTAATATCACAAATTTCATATTCTATTTCATTAATTGAGTTTTCTATGCTGTCACAAACAAACAGTAGTAGGTTCTTAGTTATCCAGTTCTCACTGGAGGAAGTATCAACTCTTTTAAATACAATTTAATTATCAAAAATCTGATCAAAAATTTTGTTTGAGCATAGGTGTGAAAGAGAAAGTGGTGTTTATTGCGTTTCAGAGAATTCAGCTTTTTTGGATTTTTCAGATGACACAGGAAACTATGAGTTTTTTTGGTAAAAATGCTTCTTATTCTATTGATGTCCTAGACCTTTGGTTAGAGAATTATGTTATGATCATTGAGCATTAACATTAATGTTTAAGGATGGATTAGTGAAGTTTAACTCAACTGTAGGTTTTGGAATTTTTGTAGAGTGTGGGTGTAACGCCCCAATTTGCTGAACTAGAATGCTACACGGTGACCATAACCCCGAGGGACCACAAGCTAACCCATGGCTGATATCTGTACCTGTACACTGCCTAATATAGAACATAAATATGGAACACGTAATACTGTAAGGCCATAAGGTTCAAAACGAAATAATTATAACATGAGAGTGGGGTATAGAATACCCAAAACAACTGTAATACTATCTGAAGTCTGAACATACTAGTCTAAAAATCTACAAACATAAATGCCTGAATAGGGAGTTGATGGGACATCTCCCTAACTAACTCCGACTAGCAAAACTGAACTGAAATAAACCATAACATAAGTAATGATCATGCCCTCGAGAGATGGGGACTCATTACTGGAACTCTGACAGCGAAGATGCTACTGCTAATGCTAGTCTAGAAATCATGTATTTGAACCTATGGTGTAACATAAAAGAAAGCACCATAGCGCGAATGCGTTAGTACAACTGAAAGTACTGAGTATTCGAGTGAGGTAGGCTAAATGGAAAGGGTTTGTATACATGAACAATGCTGATTGATATGAACATGAGAACACATACATACATAAGTAACTGCTACTAAACTAGTGATGATACTGACTACTGAGTCTGAATATTGACAACAAAAGTTTACCAGTTCAAAGATACTAAATGACTGCATTTACTGATATTGATCTATGAATCACTAATAAGTGAGGAACTGATACTGTATTACTGAATACTAGGAGACTGATATTTTATTATTGATAAAGGAATGATTGTTTCTGGCAGTTCTGATTATGTTTCTGGCAGTTCTAATTATGAACGACTGGCCTAATTGACTGTATTTGATAGTCCTGAAATTGAGTACTGATAGCATGAGTTTACTAAAATCTAATATGACTAGAAAATAATAGCTGATATAGCTAATAACATGAGTGACTATATCTGATAGCCTTGATACTGGATAATGATAACATGGGTGATTGTAGCTGACAGCCCTAAATTTGATGGAACTATTTGAATTCCATACTATATCTGAGTTGACTGTATCTGATAGTCCTGATATTTTGAAGAACTATCTGAGTTCATTTACTGAGACTGAATAACTGAAACTGTGGGAGGTAGTAGTTTAATTGACATGCCCCATGTATGCTAATGTAGCTGAACTGGGGTCCAATCCTTACCCTAATTGGAAGGGGTCAATACCGTGCCATGGGTAAAGACAAGCTGTGAGTGACCCTCAAATCTGGCAGTTCCCCAAAAGAGAACAGCGGATGTTTGCCTCATCAACCCTCAAGGTGGCAGTGTTGATATCTCAACCTATGCTGGCTACATAGTTCTGGAATGCAAGGATGACTGCTAAGAATCATACCTCATCTGTCAGTGTATGTTCCCATCCTTGGGTTCACTCGGTGCTAACTTCTACTCCCATCTGAATAGATACTAAGCATGACTGACTGAATTGATTAACTAAACTGATTAACTGGACTGATAGTGTTTCTTAGTTTAGCTAAGCTAAATTTAATGAGTTCCGTTAACTGATGGAATACTACTGAGATCTGAAGACTGACTGAGAGAACTAAAGTTATTGAGTACTGAGTCGAACTGGACTGGTACTGAGTTTACTGAATTTCCATTGACTGACAGAATTACTACTGATGTCTGGTAACTGACTGAGTTCATGAGATTACTGAGATTTCCTGAGTCACATGACTAACTAAATTCTACTGAGCATGGCTTGACTGAGGATATCGTGACAACATGACATGGTTCTATGCACACAGCTATATTTTTCAGGTACAAGTACCCTTAGGACTCGATGGAAGGAAACTAACACACATGACTGACTTGATCATAAGAATAGAGTCCACAATTCACAATATCATAAGTAGGGGATTTCATACTACACTTGACTATCATATTCTTGGTCATGAAAAGGGAATGCATATAACATGTAAATACTTGCATAAATTCAATTTCATGAGCATTCCATA
>NW_025839627.1:0-14496 GCF_002878395.1 Capsicum annuum | reverse complement strand
TTATGTTCTGTAACTGTCTGAATTCTACAAATTATGTCTTGATTAAGACTATCTTGAAACTACACTGGCTCTAGACTTGCAGCTAAGTTGTTGGGTATAAATACCCCCAGGATTTGATAACATAAAAGTTAAACATAACCATTCTTGAATAACCATGACAATGGGCTTTCATTCATCATTACAATCACTAAAGCATTTCTTCAAGCACTTGGAAATCTTAAAACGTGTAAAGGTATAGGGATACATACTAATTTCTCATAATTCATACAATAAGGAATGCACAAGCATAAGAATGCATGCAACATATCATAATTCACTCACTAAGGCTTTTCAACAAACACTTGGCATACATGAATTTATACACAATTTGGGGATTTCTTGTCAACATGCTATAATGACCCTATTTCCTTCACACAAGCATTTTATCAAACATATGGGGAGCATGCTTTGATTATACAACAAATACTACACCTAAGTATCATGATTTCATCAACCAACATACAACTTGAAGAGGGTTTATCATAAACATCACACAATTAATCACATGCTAGAATCAATTCTTAATACCTGTAGTCTAAATCATGAATTAAAACTCAACAACACTTAATCATGAACCTAAATACACATAAATCACGAAATCTCATAAATATATAAACTTTGTAATTTTGAAAAGGATTCTTGGACTTCTTGGGTGGAAGGAACCCAAGAATCAACATCTAACATACCTTAGGAGATTCTTTCTTGAAGTTTCTTAGAAAAAATCTTGGTTCCTTGAGTTTTATTGAAGAAGGGTTTTGATCTTTTTCTTAGGTTTTTTATCTTGAAAGAAATCTTAACTTTTGATGTTATAGATGAATAATAAATTATGAGCCTTGATCTGATATAAATTGGTGTTTAAAAGATTGAAAAAAAGACCTAAAAGCCCTTTCTAAAATGACAAAATCATTGAACGGGATATGCGACGGTGGGTATGATGGTCCGTGGAGGGCCCTACAGTCTGTCACTCCTGACCGTCGCACCTGGTCCAGAACTATGTTCACTGTCTCCTTTGCGATGACTCGGGCGACGCTCCTTCGCTAGCTCGATGGTCCGTCAGACCCCTCCATCACACTTAGCCTAAGATTGGACTCACTGCCTCAGATTTGATGGTGTGGACGATGGTCCGTCGCTAGTACGACGGTCTGTCAGAACTTTCCGTCGCACCTGGGTAGTTCAAACTGCTTTCAGTAAAACATTCATAACTTTTTATTCCGATATCAGATTTTCGCGAAATTGGTATCGTTGGAAAGATAATTCAATTTCCCACATGACAAAAGTCAAAATTAGGGAAATTCTATCTAATTTAAATATTAGTCACTTAGGAAGTCATCCCTAAATCTTCTGGAGACTAAATTAGACTTTAAAGAAAGTTTGGGGTATTACAAATATCTACACATAAATGCAAAACTAACAAGAATAAACTATATTTCAAACTTATTAACTTCATTCTTGAACAACTCTTTCATATACCATCCTTAACTTTCTAGCTTCAATAATTGTCACGACCCGAACCAGGGCCTGGCCGTGACAAGCATTTCAAACCATGGAGGCCTGAAACACCCCTATCTGTCTGGTAATCATGCACCTGATTCATATGATCAAAGTAATGCGGAAGAAACACAATAATTTGAAAACATGGTCATTAATATGAAAAGAAACAATAACGGGGAGATAAGGCTCCCCCAACATCAATGAACCTCTAAACAACTGTCTGTGAAAATCTCTAACAAATGACTGAGTCAAGTAACCGTATATAAACTGGGACAAGGCCCCCAATAGACCTTAAAACTGAATATAAGATAAAAGGATTGCAGGATATAAGACCTTCCAAAATATAGAAGGCTCACCACTTGTCTCTGCAGCTCTGTCTAAATGATCTACTGATTCTCTTGACCCCTAGACTGAGCCTCTGAACCTGGGAGGTTGGAGAGAGGAGGGGGTCAGCACAAAAGTACTGGCACGCAGAGATATCAGAACAAGACATAATATTTTGACAAAATATAATGGAGAGCCATTGTAAAGCAATTTCGTAACAAATCATTTGAAAACACATAGGTGTAATGCAATAGTTTCTCAACAACAATGAAATACAAATAATCTAGGTGGAATACCCTACATAATTTACACCAACTGTCTAACCTCGGTTTCCGCCGAGATTAGAGTATAAGTGAGGGAGAGACAATCAAGACCACAAAGCATGGCGTATTGACCCACTGATAATGCCCAAGATAACTTAGCCTGGGCTCCTACCTATAGTCCCAATTTGGAAATGACATGAAGTCAAGTACACAAGATCACTTAGCCTGGTACCAAAATTCCGTGTCGGCAAACACTTTTTCCAGCAATAAACCCTTGCTCTCAAACGCCTTCTTCGGGCATCCACTTTTCTCATGTAAAATGAATGCATTCAAATTTCATATGGTTCAATCACATATCATGTTCTTTAGGGTATCGCCATACCCGACTTACAAGTCCTCAACATAACTTCCACATATGCATAACCATGTAAAAACCAAGGTTCTTCATCATTTACAAGTGGTGAACGATATTTATTTCAAATTCATGCTCTCTTTTGTTGATCACAATATGATATGGGGTATCAAGACATTATCATGGGAATTTGAAATCAATTTATCATTCATATTTATCAAACTTCCATAGAAAATCTCAAATCACATATGCATGGTTTCAACCATTGAAGTATGTAGGCAAACAATTCCCATGACATAAAGAAAGATGACTTAGAAATCATATTGAAAGCAAGTTGTTAGCATTTGATTGAAAACCCCCATTTTAAAGCATGCACGTTCATAACAACTACACCTATGAGATTTTAGGATAACCCTACGTACATTTTTTTTCCAAGGATAATAGATGTTTCTTGAAGATTGTGGATTGGTGATTCCAAATATGTAATTATCTTTGAAAACCTACGGTCTAATCTTGAACTATTTGGGTTTTTATTTTAAAACCCTAAGGAGAATCTTTGAGAACTTTTGATGAATGAAGGTGTATTTTGGGGTCCTTGGAACTGAATTTCGTGTTTTAGGGCTAAGTAAGTGTGGAAAAGGACCACTTTGTCCCCAAAACAGAGTGCTTAAGTTACTAGAATTTTTTACATAGGTGTCGCCCATCCCATTGCCTATGTTCATTTAGGCGCCGCCTAGGCTATAGCCTATGTTTACATAGGCAGAACCTAGGCTATCGCCTATGGTTACATAGGCGCCACCTAGGCTATTGCCTATGCTTTCCAGTGGCCATGGGCGATTGGTTAGGCGACGCATATCACTTTGAAAAGCCATAACTTCTGGCTCGGATGTCGGATTTTAGCCAAATTTGTATTGTTGGAAAGCTAACTCGAATACCTATCATTTGACACATAGTAGGCTTCCTAATTCGACATATACATAGGGTTATGGTCAATGGAAGCTGACACACTTTACAACATCCACTAAAACTTAGTCGATCGAAATAGTTTCAACTCGTCCATGAGTTGAAGGACCTCTATGGTATAAATTCAAGCTTGAATGGATTTAGATGCTACACAAATAATTAACATGCCATATTGGCATAGGATTTTATGGCTTCGAGATTACCAACGCATCAAAATCATGGTCTTTATTGTAGCCCAAAATACAGGGCGTTACATTATCCCCCCTTTAGGATTATTCATCCCCAAATGATGATGCGGGACACAGACGGACACGATTTCAAGCATAATAAAGGACTAGGAAAGATAATATAGGAATAGTACCTTCTGTCTCATCCTCCATCAAAGCAAACAAATTGGGATAGCTAATTCTCATGTTATCTTATGACTCCCAAGTGGCTTCTTCGACTTTCTGATTCCTCCATAGTACCTTTACTGAGGCTATCTCTTTGCTTCTCAGCTTTCGAACTTGGCGATCTAAAATTTCAACGGGCTCTTATTTGTAAGACAAGGAGTCTGTCACCTTGATACCCTCTACTGGCAATACCATAGAATGATCTCCAATGAATTTATTCAACATGGATACATGGAATATCGGATGAACAGAATCCAAACTTGCAGGCCATTCTAGCTGATAAGCAACTGTACCAATCTTTCTTAGAATCTGATATGGCCCTACACAGTGAGGGCTTAATTTACCCCTTTTTCCAAACTGCATAACTCCTTTTATAGGAGAAACTTTGAGAAACACCCAATCACCAATTTTAAACTCTAGTTTTTTTCTCCGAACATCGGCATAGGACTTCTGACGACTCTGAGCAGTCTTGAGTCATTCTCTAATGATCTTTACTTTCTCTATCACCTGATGAACAAGATCAGGCCCATACAACTGAGTCTCACCCACTTTATACCATCCTATCAGAGACCTACATCTCCTCCTATACAAAGCCTCAAAAGGAGCCATCTTGATACTGGCATGGTAACTATTATTGTAAGCAAATTCAACTAGTGAAAGGTGATCTACCTAACTACCTTTGAAATTAATGATGCATGCCCTCAATATATCTTCGAGGGTCTGAATGGTACACTCAGCTTGCCCATCCATCTGAGGGTGGAAAGTTGTGCTCAAATTCACTTGTGTAGCTAAACCATTCTGAAAAGATCTCTAGAACTGAGATAAAAACTGTGTACCTTTATCAGATATAATGGACACTGCTGCCCCATGCAATCGAACTATCTCCTCAATCTAAATCTGCATAAACCTCTCCTGAATAATTAGTCCTCATAGGCAAAAAGTGGGCTGACTTTGTCAACCGATCTATAATCACCCATATAGAATCATACTGGTTTCGGGATCTCGAAAGTCCTGTAATGAAGTCCATGTTTATCATCTCCCTCTTTCATAAAGGTAGGGCTATCTCTTGGGAAGTACCACCTGGACTCATGTGTTCTACCTTCACTTGTTGACAGTTCAAACACTTGGACACAAAATTAGCTACATCATGTTTCATGTTATTCTACCAATACAAGGTTTTCAGATCATGGTACATCTTAGTAGATCCTGGGTGAATGACATACCTCGAAGTGTGCACCACATTAAGGATTCTTTCCCGTAGCCCATCAATATTAGGAACGTACAATCTACCCTTAAATCTCAAAATACCATGACTACCAATTTCAAATGACATAACATTTTGTTGACCCACATCTTGTTTGATTTGCATCAATATGGGATCTTCAACCTGCTTCTCCTTCACTTTAGCACAAAGGGAAGACTTAGCTAACTCATGAACAATCACCCCTCCATCTTTGGAATCTAAGAGTCACACTTCCAAATTTGCAAGGTGGTGAATATCCTTCACCATCTCTTTCTTTCCTTCTTTTACATGAGAAAGGCTGCCCATAGAAAACCTACTGAGGGCGTCAGCTACAATATTTGCCTTGCCCGGATGGTAATGCGGACTCATATCATAGTCTTTCAAAAGCTCCATCCAACGCCTCTACCTAAGGTTTAATTTTTTCTGTGAGAAAACATACTGCAAACTCTTATGGTCAGTATAAATATTAATATGCACTCCATAGAGATAGTGCCTCCAGATTCTAAGTGGAAACACCACAGCTGCTAACTCCAAGTCATGAGTAGGGTAATTGCACTCATGCACCTTTAACTCCCTAGATGCCTAAGATATTACCTTACCACGCTACATCAATACACAACCAAGTCCCACATGAGATGCATCACAATAAACCATAAAATCACCTAAATCCTTGGGAAGGGTCAAAACAGGAGCAATAGTCAGCTTGTCCTTCAACTTCTCAAAACTATTTTCACATAAGTCAGACCACACCAACTTCATCTTTTTCTGAGTCAGTTTAGTAAGCGGAGCAGCTATGGAAGAAAAAATCTCTACAAACCTTCTGTAATACCTCGTCAAACCCAAGAAGCTCTGAATATCGATTGGAGTCGTGGGTCTGGGCCATTTTCTTACTACTTCAACTCTCTGGGGATCCACTCTTATCCCTTCACTAGACACAATATGCCCCAGGAAGGCAATAACGTCTGACTAGAATTCACACTTAGAAAATTTAGCATACAACTGATGATCCTTAAGGGTCTGAAGAATATTTCGGAGGTGATTGGCATGATCCTCTTTACTCTTAGAATAGATCAGAATATCATTAATAAACATGATGACGAACAAGTTAAGAAACTGATGGAACACTCTATTCATAATATCCATGAAGGCTGCAGGGGCGTTAGCCAACCCAAAGGACATGAGTAGAAATTCATAGTGACCATATCGGGTTCGGAAGGCTGTCTTGGGTATGTCTGACTCCCAAACTTTCAACTGATGATAACCAGAATGAAGATCTATTTTTGAAAAACACTTACCACCCTGAAGCTGGTCAAAAAGGTCGTCAATCCTAGGAAGAGGATTTTTATTTTTAATCGTGAACTTATTCAACTGACAGTAGTGTATTCACATCCGAAGGGACCTATCCTTATTTCGCACGAAGAGCATGGGTGCACCCCATGAGGAAACACTAGGACAAATAAAACCTTTGTCTAGGAGGTCTGCAAGTTGTTCCTTTAACTCCTTTAGTTCAGCGGGAGCCATTCTATATGGCGGAATAGAAATAGGATGAGTGTCTGGCAACACATCAATACCAACATATATCTCCCTATCAGGGGGTATCCCTGGGAGATATTCGGGAAAGACTTTTGGGAATTCATTCACTACAAGGACTGACTGCAGAGGAAGGTTTTCAACTTTTAAATTTTTTAATCAGATTAGATGATACATACAACCTTTGAAGATAAGATTTCGGGCTCTAAGATAAGAGATAAAGTAACCTCTAGGTTCCACAGAACTCCCTGCCCATACAATTGGTGTCTCATTCAGAAAAGAAAAAGTGACCTTTTGGGTTCTGCAATCAAGGGTGGCATAACACGAATGGAGCCAGTCCATCCCGAGGATGGCATCAAAATCTATCATATCCAGTTCTATAAGGTCTGCCACAGTTTCCCTACTATGAATAGACACAACACAATTTCTATACACCCTTCTAGCAACAACAAAATCACCTATAGGAGTAGAAATAGAGAAGGGTTCTACAATAACTTTGGGCTGAAACCCACAACCAATACCCACATAAGGGGTCACATAAGATAAAGTAGACCCGGGATCAAGCAATACATAAACATCATGAGAAAATATTTGTAACATACCAATGACAACATCTAGTGAACCTGGCGGTTAGTCAAAGAATATAACCGATTGCGACCACTCCTGGTAGCTGAAGGGACACCCTTAGGAAAAGGAGCTGTGGAGACGGCTTAGGACTTAGCCCCCCCGCCCCCCCACCCCCCCCCCCCCCCCCCGCCCCTCTCGCATTTACTCCAGCAGAAGGAAAATATCTCTGAAGGTGACCCACTTTTCCACAAGTATAGCAGTTTCTCCCCTCAAACTAGCACTTCCCTATATGATTCCTTCCGTAAACCTCGCACCGCAGATAAGTACGACACTGCTGGGACATACTGCCTTGAGACTGTGTACGTAGAGCTTTGGACCCATGAGGAGTTTGAAAACTTTGAGTTTTTCTGTCTGTCGGTGGTCTGGGTGTTGGGGCGCTGGTTGCTGACTGTGCATTATTCCAAAACTTCTTTTTCTTTGACCACTTATTACCCCAGTTACCACTCTGCGGCTGACTCTGGTTCTGGTCCACAGATCTAGCTCTCTTAGCATGTCTTCCTTTCTCTCTAGATTCAGCAATCTTTTTCTTCTTCTCTTCTACCTATTGTATATGAACGGTAAGTCAAGAAAAGCCTAACTCCTCATTCAACATATCCCCCTAGCACTCAAGTACCAGGTTATCAGCAAGGCCAGAAGCAAATTTCCTCATCCGAGCTCTCATATTACTAGTCAACTCTGGTGCATAGTGGGCTAGTTTATTAAACTTCAAAGTGTACTCCTAGACACTCATACTGCCCTGCTTCAGATTCATAAACTCTTTCGCTTTGGTCTCCCTCAACTCCAGAGAAAAGAATCGATCAAGGAAAACTTCCACAAATTTGCCCCAAACTGTGGGCTCAACACTTTTATCTTTTGCATCTTCCCAGTCGGCATACCACTAATTCGTAATATCCTTGAGCTGATAGGTTGCTAGCTCCACCCCTTCTACCTCATCCATATGCATCACCTTAAAAATCTTTTCCATCTCATCCATAAACACCTATGGATCTTCCTCTACCTTGGTACTAGTGAATTTAGGTGGGTTCATCTTCATGAAATGTCCGACTCTAGTAGCCTCATACATAACAGATGTTGACCCAGTATCTTCTGATCCTTAAGACTTGTTAGCTACCAACTATGTCAGCATATGAATGGACCGTCTGAATTCTGCATTTGAAATATCTCCCTGAGCAGTTGGGGGACGGTTGGAATTAGTTCACGAAGCCCGAGGTGGATTGTTTGGGACTGGAGGGACTCCCAGAGTAGGGACAAATTCTAGAGTGTGACACTTGTTATGGGTTCTCATCCCATGGGTGGGACAGACCTTATCTGCCTGAGCATTCTGATCGATGATACGATGTGGAGGCATAACTATGTTTTTGAAAAAACAAGTGAGCATTGATTAGGGGACAGTTCAGACTCTGAGGCACGAACTAAATCATAAAGAAGGGAAACATTTCCTAAACGCCTAGTATCCTCCTGCTTATAAGTGTGGCACGCTACACACCCGTAAATAGGACTCTACCCAATGCAATTTTGCAGATACCCTGGGACTATGAACCGTGCTTTGATACCAAGTTTGTCATGACCCAAACCAGGGCCTGGCCATCATGAGCATTTCGAACCATGGAGGCCCAAAACATCCCTATCTGTCTAGTAATCATGCACCTGACTCATATGATCAAAGTAATGCAGAAGAAACATAATAATTCAGAAACATGGTCATAAATAAGACAAGAAACAATAACAGGGAGATAACATTCCCCCAACATCAATGAACTTCTAAACAACTGTCTGCAAAAATCTCTAAAAAATGACTGAGTCAAGTAACTGTATATAAACTGGTACAAGGACCCCAGTACACCCTAAAACTAAATACAAGATAAAAGGACTGTAGGACATAAGACCTTCCAAAACATAGAAGGCTAACCACTTGTCTCTGCACCTCTGTCTGAATGATCTATTGGTTCTCTTGACCCCTAGACTGGGCCTCTGAACCTGAGAGGTTAGAGAGGGGAGGGGGTCAGCATAAAAGTACTGGTACTTAGAGATATCAAAACAAAACATACTATTTTGACAAAATATAGTTGAGAGCCATTATAAAGCAATTTCATATCAAATCATTTGAAAACACATGGGTGTAATGCAATAGTTTCTCAACAATAATGAAATGCAACTGATCTAGGTGGAATACCCTACATAATTTACACCAACTGTCTAGTCTCGGTTGCTACCGAGATTAGAGTATAAGTGAGGGAGAGACACTCAAGACCACAAAGCATGGTGTCTCGACCCACTGGTAGTGCCCAAGATCACTTAGCCCGGGCTCCTACCTATAGTCCTAATTTGGGAATGATATGAAGTCAAGTACACAAGATCACTTAGCCTAGTACCAAATTCTGTGTTGGCAAACATGTTTTCCAGCAATGAGCCCTTACTCTCAAATGCCTTCTTCGGGCATTCACCTTTCTCATGTAAAATCAATGCATTTAAATTTCATCTGATTCAATCACATATCATGTTCTATATGGTATCGTCATACCCGACTTGCAAGTCCTCAATTTCACTTCCACATATGCATAACCATGTAAAAACCAAGTTGCTTCATCATTTACAAGTGGTGAACAATATTTATTTCAAATTTATGCTCTCTTTTGTTGATCACAATATGATATGGGGTATCAAGACATTATCAAGGGAATTTAAAAGCAATTTATCATTCATATTTATCAAACTTCCATGGAAAATCTCTAATCACATATGCATGGTTTCAACCATTGAAGTATATAGGCAAACAATTCCCATGACATAAAAAAAGATGACTTAGAAATCATATTGAAAGAAAGTTATAGCATTTGATTGAAAACCCCCATTTAAAAGCATGGATGTTCATAAAAACTACACCCATGAGATTTTAGGATAACCCCACGTACATCTATTTCCAAGGATAATAGATGTTTATTAAAGCTTGCGGATTGGTGATTCCAAATATGTAATTATCTTTGAAAATCTACGGTTGAATCTTGAACTATTTGGGTTTTTATTTTGAAACCCTAAGGAGAATATTTGAGCACTTTTGATGAATGAAGGTGTATTTTGGGGTCTTTGGAACTGAATTTCGTGTTTTAGGGCTAAGTAAGTGTGGAAAAGGACCACTTTGTCCACAAAATGGAGTGTTTAAGTCACTAGAATTCTTTACATAGGGGCCTCCCATCCCATTGCCTATGTTCACATAGGTTCCGCCTAGGCTATCGCCTATGTTTACATAGGCTCCACCTAGGCTATTGCCTATGCTTTTTAGTGCCCATGGGCGATTGGTTAGGCGACGTATATCACTTTGAAAGGCCATAATGTCTTGCTTGGGTGTCGGATTTTAGCCAAATTAGTATCGTTGGAAAGATAACTCGAATACCTATCATTTGACACATAGTAGGATTCCTAATTCGACATATACAAAGAGTTATGGTTGATGGAATATGACAAACTTTACAACATCCACTAAAACTTAGTCGATCGAAATAGTTTCAACTCGTCCATGAGTTGAAGGACCTCTATGGTCTGAATTCAAGTTTGAATGGATTCAGATGCTACAAAAATAATTAACATGCCATATTGGCATAGGATTTTATGGCTTCGGGATTATCAACGCATCAAAATCATGGTCTTTATTGTAGCCCAAAATGTGGGCCGTTACAATAATTCTCATCAAAGACTTACACACTCATTTGCAAACATATCTACCTCACTAAACACATAATCATATCCTACCAAGATCACACTTCCATACTTATATTTTTCCCAAATTGTAAGAATCAGAATCATACTTAAAAGACTCAACACCATCTACCTAAAACTCCTCAACTTAGCTATTAAGAACACCATGTACTATATAACTAGCCAGCTTTCACTTAGCAACTCAAGGGTACTACTAATAACACATGACACTTAATAACCTTAGAAAATAATACGACCCCATATCACCTTTGGCATACCTCTACATCACACCTACAACATCATACTTAATCTCAAATCAATAAACTTAAATTCTTGCATACATTATTTCAAGCCTATTGGTCTACCTCTATACAACTAGCATCACTATCCAAGCAACCATTACACCCTACTTGATTATCCGCTGTTCAATCTTAGTTTCTAGTGCTAGGCATGATTAACAACCCAACCTCACATACTATTCTCACTTCGAAGCTACAAAACAAAACATCAAGAAATACTAGTCCACTATAACCTCATAACAATAATAATCAATCGTAATCATATGGTGTAACTTATTAAAATCCATTAGCACGTCCTCCTTCTACACATTATGACTATTTATTCATCTATACACCTAAATTACATTCATATCTCTTAAAGAATCAACAAATCTTCTTTTTCATAGCCACACGGGGAAGCCTATATTAACAATACTCAAACACCAAATACTTCATGAATATTCTAAACTTTTACAACACAGTAAATATAATCAATAACTCCTTTCATACCTAAAGCAAATAATAATTCACCTTAATTAATAACTCCCTTCTCTACCTTCCACTAAACAAACACACAAGGACATATCACCATAATGCAAAATATATGGCATGCATAAGTTTATCTCTATACTTTCTATCAATCGTCTTTCCCACTTTCTTGTCACGAAAATTCTAAACCCACACTTCTAACTATAAGAAAGTTCTACCAGTTATGAATCATAAAACTCAAGTTCATATGTAATACCCCGTATATTTTTCTAGCTTAAATTCATTCCTATAATGTTAAGGGTAAGTTTAAAAAATGAATACCCTTTTATTTAATGTAGAGTTTTCCAGATTTGGACCCTCTATTATGTAGAAAATTAGATAATCTTTCCATCTATACTAAATTCATCCAAATCTGATACTCGGTTGAGAAGTTAGGGCATTTTTAGCAAAGCAGTGTGCCAACTGGGTAGTCACCGCATCGCGGTGAAGGATGATTTCATAATTGTAAATTCCAGTGGACCTTAGAGATTGTACCACATCGCGGAGAGGTCCAGTTCCCCAGTTTTCCAAATCTAGTAGACCAATGGGATAGTGGCGAGTCGCACCAGTGGCAAGAATGGAATTCCAAAGGGGCTCTGCGATTGCTCTGCGTCGTGGAGGACATCCAGTTCCCAATCATCCATTTCTAGTAAGACACCACGATAGTGGCACATCGTGGTGTCCAGCCAAATCGGAATTTTTTTTCCTTTTCTAGTTCCATTTAGAAGTTTAAAAGGGTATTTTGGTCAATGCCCAAGCACCCAATTCATGAATAACACAAGATTAAACCCATTCTAAGCCTATTATGCTCATTATTCATCAATTCTCTCTCAAATAAAAACCCTAGAGTTCAAAGCTTATTCTCCAAGAAATCAAACTCCACCATTATTTCTCCAAGAAAGCTCTATATTAAGGATTCCCAAAATAAGATAATCAGGAACTCATCTTCAAGAACTCAAATGGGAATGAAAAATTCAAGTTTCTTCATCTAATCATCAATCAAGGTATGCAGGGCTTATGAAAAAGGATCTTCTTTCATCCTTGTGCCCAAAACCAAGTTTTTAATTCAAATTTATATAATTTTGAATGATTATACATGAGTTTCAAATTAGGATTCATATCCATTATTGTTATTTGCAAGATTATGAGATTTCCAATATTTATGAAGTTGAATTGCATGTCTATTTCTATATTTTCATGCCTATTATTGTATATTTTAGATTTTGAATTGAATTATCATTATTCTCAATATCAAGCATGAATTTTATGATGTTTTGACATAAACTTGATGCATGAGTTACTAAGCCCAAGTTTATTATGTTGATATTTCAAGAAAGATGATGCTTTAAGCATCCTATGATCAGATTATTTACAGACTTTCAGTAAAGCTTTGATCTTTTGATCCTCAAATAAGTTTTGGAATCCACTTTACAGATTTATTACAGATTACAAAATAAAAATAGCTTTATTTATAGATTTAATCAGATAAATGCATAATTAGTTTTAGAATAAACCCTTATGCTAGTTTTTAAAGTGGATTTCCATCAGAATTAGCATATAGATTAAAAAGGGAGTAGTGTGTAGTATCGAGTGGGAAGTGTGAGATTAGCATGCCTTATCTTCCAGAGAACTACGTAGACAACGTAGGTACAAATTATGAGTTTATTCCCTTTCTAATATGAGAAACAGTTACCAATGTGATCACTTAGCTCAGGTTATACTCGTTGGCAAGAGTATGGCACCTCTCCTCATCGTGAGCATTTCCCCTTAGGGGAACGAGACGTTGGACTCCATGTTAGCTCATATGGCTTATGTCGGTTAAGAGAACCTTCCTTCTATTTAAAGTAAAACATTAACATAAAAGCTTTTAGAAAGTTAAGTGTAAAGGCTCACAATTTTAATCAGATTATGCTTTGTAGAAAGTTAATAGTTTCAGATTTCAGCTTTCAGATTTCATAAGCTATGGGAGCTTATTTGCTTGATTGCTAAACTAGATTGCAGTCTCTATTGACCTAACCATACTGACTGCCCACACTCAAATGGAGTATTTCTCCAAACTCTTCTAAGAAATTATCATAATATTATGGAGTAAAGAATTTTGGGCATAATTTGAACAAGATATTTGACTCAGAAAATATAACATTGATACAACTCTATAGCATGGAACATAAACATATGAATCATAAGCTAGGATAGAATTACTAGGCCCTAGGAAATGCAACTTCTTACTTTCAAGATTAGCAAGACTTCTCAAATACCCCCTCAACTATAGTATTCCCCTTAAATACCATACTCATTTGATTCTACTTAAAATTTTCACATGGGCATTGATAAATCCATCTACTAAAGTCAAAACTAAACTAAATTCTCCCACCATGATCAAGCCTAAATCAAAATCAAAAGATACAATACGCTTCACTGTCATACTATTCTAAACCACATGATTCAATCTTCTATGTCTCTTGCAAACCTCACACCCTAAGAATAAGATGCCTTACCACTTCAATGACTAACTCTGAACTCTTACTGTGGATTCACTAATGCATATTTCATTCCTCCACTTACATCCCAAGATGACATTTAAGCCTATCATTATAACCATATATGAACTTCAAGGCAAACACCCATAAAGGCATACTTCTCATATTCTCTAAACCTCTATCAACAACAACTTTCTTTCACTATTCTTAAGAATACATACCTAAAATTCTCAACTAGCTATGACATATACCAAAGATTTAACTTAATATTCCTTCATCCTTTAACCTTAGAT
>NW_025839626.1:0-5168 GCF_002878395.1 Capsicum annuum | reverse complement strand
TCAAACGTTGGTATTCCACGTAGCTCACGTGGGGTTGTCGGTTATAGGAAACTCCTCTATCCATAAGAGTCATGTAAATTGAAATACCGAGTCACTCTGAGTTTTAATATGGTAATTCAAGTTGCCTATAATGATCTATACTGATTTATGAGGTTTTTATCCTACATTTCCTATCTAAGATGTTATAAGTTGCATAATTCAATGTCACTCACGCCAGGTGTGTCATTATGGTCCGTATGTACATTTTTACGAAATTTATGATATTATTTATATTTTCCATGCGCCCCCACATACTCAGTACGTATCTTGTGCTGACCCACATATTTCTCTATGGGCTACATTCTTACCATGATGTAGGTTCAGGTACTCAGCTGCAACTGCGACAGTGATATCCGAGTTCCGCATCTACGTTCCTTCAGTGGTGAGTCCTCATGGTTTGAGGACCAAGTTGCTAGTTTTGGTGCTGTTGTTTCGTGATCTTTTTGGTCTGTTGTGTCAATTGGGGGTTTGTCCCAATGGCTCATTAATTTTGCTATATAGAGGCTATGTCAGACTAATGTATTTTTTGGTTGGTCTGTGTATAGACATTCCATATATGTACAGTCTAACAATATTCCGTGCCATGTGTGATGTGATAAGATATGTACTTATATATATATCCTTAGCATAGCGTGTATGTTGTTGTGTTGGAACCCAAGGGTAGTATTTTGTCTTAAAGGGTTAGCTTGGGCTATGTGTAGCCTTGGTCACCGCGTGACGTGTCGAGATGATATTTCAGGGCGTTACAAACTTGGTATCAGAGCCTAAGGTTGTGAAGAGTCCTACGGAGTCTTACAAGACGCGTTACGTAGAGTCTTGAGCATTAGTGTGTAGCGCGCCACACCTATGATCAAGAGGCTACGGGGCGTTTTAGGAAAAGTTGTTTCTTTCTTTCTACAAGAGTCTATTATGCTTAAAACTGTTTTCTTCTACTATTAATTTGTGCATTCTTATGACAGAAAACCTCCACGTCGAGCTCGCAGAAACAACAACCAACCTCAACCCATTGATCCATTACATGAGATGGTATCCCATTTTGAATTTGGAGCAACTTTTCATATGCCAACTCAGGCAGTTACCGCCAATAATCAGGTCAACGCTCCACCTCTGCAGGAAAATAATTCAGCAGCAGCACGAATTTGTGACTTTATGTGGATGAATCCACCAGAGTTCATGGGTCGAGAGCAGGTAAGGACCCACAGATGTATATTGATGAAATGAAGAAAATTACACAGATTATGCATATGGCCGAGGAAGAAAGTATGGATTTGGCTTCTTATCGAGAGGTTTCAAATTTTGGTATTCCACATAGCTCACGTGGGGTTGTCGGTTATAGGAAACTCCTCTATCCATCAGAGTCATGTAAATTCAAATACCGAGTCACTCCGAGTTTTGATATGGGAATTCAAGTTGCCTATAATGATCTATAATGATTTATGAGGTTTTTTATCCTACATTTCCTATCTAAGATGTTATAAGTTGCATAATTCAATGTCACTCAAGCCAGGTGTGTCATTATGGTCCGTATGTACATTTTTATGAAATTTATGATATTATTTATATTTTCCATGCGCCCCCACATACTCAGTACGTATCTTGTGCTGACCCACATATTTCTCTATGGGCTACATTGTTACCATGATGTAGGTTCAGGTACTCAGCTGCAACTGCGACAGTGATATTCGAGTTCCGCATCTACGTTCCTTCAGTGGTGAGTCCTCATGGTTTGAGGACCAAGTTGCTAGTTTTGGTGCTGTTGTTTTGTGATTTTTTTGGTATGTTGAGTTAATTGGGGGTTTGTCCCAATGGCTCATTAATTTTGCTATATAGAGGCTATGTCAGACTAGTGTATTGTTGGGTTGGTTTGTGTATAGACATTCCATATATGTATAGTCTAACAATATTCCGTGCCATGTGTGATGTGATAAGATATGTACTTATATATATATCCTTAGCATAGCGTGTATGTTGTTGTGTTGGAACCCAAGGGTAGTATTTTGTCTTAAAGGGTTAGCGTGGGCTATGAGTAGCCTTGGTCACCGCGTGACGTCTCGAGATGATATTTCAGGGCGTTACAAACTTGGTATCAGAGCTTAAGGTTGTTAAGAGTCCTACGGAGTCTTACAAGACGCGTTACGTAGAGTCTTGAGCATTGGTGTGTAGGGCGCCACACCTATGATGAAGAGGCTACGGGGCATTTTAAGAAAAGTTGTTTCTTTCTTTCTACAAGAGTCTATTTGGCTTACAAATGTTTCCTTCTACTATTAATTCATGCATTCTTATGACAGAAAATGCCTCCACGTCGAGCTCGCAGAAATAACAACCAACCTCAACCCATTGATCCATTACATGAGATGGTATCCCATTCTGAATTTTGAGCAATTTTCCCGATGCCAGCCCAAGCAGCTACCGCCAATACTCAAGTCAACGCTCCACCTCTGCAGGAAAATAATTTAGCAGCATCACGAATTTGTGACTTTATGTAGATGAATCCACCAGAGTTCATGGGTCGAGAGCAGGTAAGGACCCACAGATATATATTGATGGAATGAAGAAAATTACATAGATTATGCACATGACCGAGGAAGAAAGTGTGGTGCTGGCTTCTTATCCAGAGGTTTCAAACGTTGGTATTCCACGTAGCTCACGTGGGGTTATCGGTTATAGGAAACTCCTCTATCCATAAGAGTTAAGTAAATTGAAATACCGAGTCACTCCGAGTTTTGATATGGTAATTCAAGTTGCCTATAATGATCTATAATGATTTATGAGGTTTTTATCCTACATTTCCTATCTAAGATGTTATAAGTTGCATAATTCAATGTCACTCAAGCCAGGTGTGTCATTATGGTCCGTATGTACATTTATACGAAATTTATGATATTATTTATATTTTCCATGCGCCCCCACATACTCAGTACGTATCTTGTGCTGACCCATATATTTCTCTATGGTCTACATTCTTACCATGATGTAGGTTCAGGTACTCAGCTGCAACTGCGACAGTGATATCCGAGTTCCGCATCTACGTTCCTTCAGTGGTGAGTCCTCATGCTTTGAGGACCAGGTTGCTAGTTTTGGTGCTGTTGTTTTGTGATCTTTTTGGTCTGTTGAGTCAATTGGGGGTTTGTCCCAATGGCTCATTAATTTTGCTATATAGAGGCTATGTCAGACTAGTGTATTGTTTGGTTGGTTTGTGTATAGACATTCCATATATGTACAGTCTAACAATATTCCGTAACATGTGTGATGTGATAAGATATGTACTTATATATATATCCTTAGCATAGCGTGTATGTTGTTGTGTTGGAACCCAAGGGTAGTATTTTGTCTTAAAGGGTTAGCTTGGGCTATGTGTAGCCTTGGTCACCGCGTGACGTCTCGAGATGATATTTCAGGGCATTACAAACTTGGTATAAGAGCTTAAGGTTGTGAAGAGTCCTACGGAGTCTGACAAGACGCGTTCGTAGAGTCTTGAGCATTGGTCTATAGCGCGCCACACCTATGATTAAGAGACTACGGGACGTTTTAGGAAAAGTTGTTTCTTTCTTTCTACAAGAGTCTATTATGCTTACAACTGTTTCCTTCTACTATTAATTCATGCATTCTTATGACAGAAAATGCCTCCATGTCGAGCTCGCATAAACAACAACCAACCTCAACCCATTGATCTATTACATAAGATGGTATCCCATTCTTAATTTTGAGCACCTTTTCAGATGCCAGCCCAGGCATTTTCCGCCAATACTCAAGTCAACGCTCCACCTCTACAAGAAAATAATTCAGCAGCAGCACGAATTTGTGCCTTTATGTGGATGAATCCACCAGAGTTCATGGGTCGAGAGCAGGTAAGGACCGACAGATGTATATTGATGAAATAAAGAAAATTACACAGATTATGCACATGGCCGAGGAAGAAAGTGTGGTGCTGGCTTCTTATTGAGAGGTTTCAAATGTTGGTATTCCACGTAGCTCACGTGGGGTTGTCGGTTACAGGAAACTTCTCTATCCATAAGAGTCATGTAAATTGAAATATCGAGCCACTCCGAGTTTTGATATGGTAATTCAAATTGCCTATAATGATCTATAATGATTTATGAGGTTTTTATCCTACATTTCCTATCTAAGATGTTATAAGTTGCATAATTCAATGTCACTCAAGCCAGGTGTGTCATTATGGTCCGTATGTACATTTATACGAAATTTATGATATTATTTATATTTTCCATGCGCCCCCACATACTCAGTGCGTATCTTATGCTGACCCACATATTTCTCTATGGGCTACATTCTTACCATGATTTAGGTTCAGGTACTAAGCTGCAACTGCGACAGTGATATCCGAGTTCCGCATCTATGTTCCTTCAGTGGTGAGTCCTCATGGTTTGAGGACCAAGTTGCTAGTTTTGGTGCTGTTGTTTCGTGATCTTTTTGGTCTGTTGAGTCAATTGGGGGTTTGTCCCAATGGCTCATTAATTTTTCTACATAGAGGCTTTGGAAGACTAGTGTATTGTTGGGTTGGTTTGTGTATAGACATTCCATATATGTACAGTCTAACAATATTTCGTGCCATATGTGATGTGATAAGATATGTACTTATATATATATCCTTAGCATAGCATGTATGTTGTTGTGTTGGAACCCAAGGGTAGTATTTTGTCTTAAAGGGTTAGCTTGGGCTATGTGTAGCCTTGGTCACCGCGTGACACGTCGAGATGATATTTCAGGGCGTTACAAACTTGGTATCAGAGCCTAAGGTTGTGAAGAGTCCTACGGAGTCTGAGAAGACGCGTTACATAGAGACTTGAGCATTGGTGTGTAGCGCGCCACACCTATGATCAAGAGGCTACGGGGCGTTTTAGGAAAAGATGTTTCTTTCTTTCTACAAGAGTCTATTATGCTTACAACTGTTTCCTTCTACTATTAATTCGTGCATTCTTATGACAGAAAATGACTCCACGTCGAGCTCGCAGAAACAATAACCAACCTCAACCCATTGATCCATTACATAAGATGGTATCCCATTCTGAATTTGGAGCAACTTTTTAGATGCCAGCCCAGGCAGTTACCGCCAATACTAAGGTCAACGCTCCACCTCTGCAGGAAAATAATTCAGCAGCAGCACGAAT
>NW_025839625.1:0-2374 GCF_002878395.1 Capsicum annuum | reverse complement strand
GTAAATAGTTAGGACCATTAAATTAAAAAATACGTTATTATTTTTAATTTTTTTTTTTGTAATCTTAAAACCACGTTCCTAATTAATCTCCCACAAAGACACGAAAAGAACACATTTACTTTTTAGTTACTAATTTTTTTAGATACAAGTTCTATAATAAAGGAGAATCACATTCACTATTTTAAAGATAGTTTAACTTTTTACCTTTTAATATTTATATTTCTTTTCTTTTTCTAATTATTTAAAACAAACATATCTCTGCAAAATCTTATTACTAAATTTCATTTTTTAATTATTGTTAAAGTTTTTATTAAGTAATTAAAAATTTATTTATGTAAATAAATAAATAATAAAATCATAACTGTTATTGAAAAGTCAAATTATATTCTTGTTACATATTCACATTCCTAATAATCATCTCACAAGCATGATTTTTTTTTTAAAAGAAATTCATACAAGTGCATAAATACATCCATTAGAGGAGTTAATTGTGGAAATAAAAAAAGCTACTATTTAATATTTAAAATAATTTATTTTTTAAAAATTAAATTAATAAATTAAGAAGATAATGTGTTTTAAACATCACTTGTATGGCACACGTATACCCACCCACGTTTTCTACTAAGCCCACACTAATTTCAAAACAAATATATCCACGTTTCCTACTACTCTCCTCCACAATCACAAAAACCAACACACTTCTCCCCAACAATCACCTATTTATTATTTATAATAATAATTTTAAAAAAACATATTAAAAAATTAAAAATATTACACAATAACTATGACATTCATACCGACATACCCAACCTACATTGTTTTAACACTTTGTCAACTTCTTTTTATATAATTTTAACTTTTAATAAACCACATTCCCTATTTTCAAGTAAACTGTAAGATTTCACAGAACATTCTTTTTCAATGTTTAAAACTTTCTTCTATTAAAACACCCATTTATTATTTATAATAATAATTTTTAAAAAATACGTTAAAAGATTACAGAATTTTTACAAAAATGTGACATTCATACCCACATACTCACATTTCCCACACTGTTTTAACAGTTTGTAACTTCTTTTTATACAATTTTAATTTTTAATAAATCACATTCCTTCTTTTCTTGCAAACTGCAAAATAAGTTTCTACGCAGTATTCTTATTGAATGTTTAAAACTTTCTCCTATAAGTACAATCCAATACATACAAATTTTTCTAAACTTCATTTTTCTAAAAAAAAACAGCTTCTAAAACATGGCAAGAGTGATTATATTAGTGAAATTTCAAATTACAAAATGGATGGAACTTCAAAGTAAGGGTTGTACGTATGTGGCATGCTACACCAAGGGACAAACCAAATTTTCTTCTATCAATTGAGTTAGTGCTTCAAGATGAAAAGGTATTTCAAATTATTCAATAATTTTCTATTTACTACACCAATACTGAATTATTAATCCTGACTTTAATTTCTCACTTATTTATTTGTAGGGAGAAAAAATTTATGCAACAATTCCACGATCTGTTGTCCATCGTTTCAGAGGAGAAAAAAATACAATAAAAGAAATGAGATTGTATCTTATGAATACTTTTGTTGCTGAGCCTAACAATATGCATTACAAAACAACTGCACATAAGTTTAAGCTGGAGTTTACACCCAAGACAATTGTTGTTGAGACAACTGATCCAGCTTTTGGTTTAAATATTTTTAACTTTCGATTCTTTAATGATTTAAAAAATCACATTGACATTGATGACACTCAACTATTTGGTAAAAAAAAAATTCGTGTTGCTCTTAACAATTTTTTTAACCAAAACATCACTATTTGAATTTTTTTTGTATAAATATGTTTATCTTGCAGATGTCATCGGACAAGTTGTTTGTCATGCTGAAAAACAAACTCATCAGCTTCGAAATGGTACAACAAGTCAATTTTTGAATGTTGTTATCGAAGATAATGAGTAAGATTGTGATTCAATTACTAATTTTTAATATTTTTCTACAATCTTAATTTCTAATATATGGTTATTAATGCAGAAGGAAGACAATTACAGCAACATTTTGGGGGAAGTTTGTTGATAAAATCATGCCCCACTTGCACAATTTGATCGATGAACCTGTCATCGTAGTTATGCAGCTTATAAGAGTGCATAAATTTCAAGGTATATCAACAATCTAACTTACACTTCAAATATCATATTCAATTTTAAAAAAATTACTGGTCTAACACTATGTTTAAGTTCACAGGGGTATATTCTGTACAGAATACATGAAATTCCTCCAAGCTTTGGATTAATCCTGACCTTCCCCAGATTAATGATTTCAAATCAAGATTTTTGTTTTATACTATATTACTTTTATGTCCATACTAAAATAAAAA
>NW_025839624.1:0-1354 GCF_002878395.1 Capsicum annuum | reverse complement strand
CATGTGTGGAGATATAAAGCATGAATCTTGAATGATATTTATCATGATTTTGATATTTGGGTCGTGAATCCCATTGGATTATTTTTTTAGAAAGTGTGTGTTATAAGCACGTTGATGTTGAATAGTTGAGATATTTTGAATGAATTGACCTTTTGGTCTTAATGGAGTTGTTTTGAACTCGAGTGTAAAAGAAATCCACAACGTGGTTGATTTTGATAGATAGGAAGCATGATGGCTCTCGATGTATATTTATATTTTACTGAAATTATTTTTTTGTGGATTGTCTTTGAAATGATCTGAGCTAAGTTTGGGAGAAATCTTTACCACCGAGTAGGAGGTATAAAGCGACCTTACTTCCCTAGAACTATATTCCCCCGTAGGAGTGAGCCTGAGGCTGATTTACATAGTGATCACTAGTTTGTGTGGATTTGATATCGATAGTCCTACTCCTATGGCAAGGATAGGATGATTCTCCCCAACGTGGGTTGTACGTTGGACTCCATGTAGCTCATATGGTTTATGTCGGTTATAGGATCTCCTAGTGTGTGTGTGTTTCCTTGTGTCTATGGTGAATTGTGAAGTGATTTAAAAGTGGAATTGTGAAATTTATTCTTTCAAAAGAAATCCACAACGTGGTTGATTTGGATAGATAGGAAGCATGATGGCTCTCGATGTATATTTATATTTTACTGAAATTATTTTGTTGTGGATTGTCTTTGAAATGATCTGAGCTAAGTTTGGGAGAAATCTTTACCACCGAGTAGGAGGTATAAAGCGGCCTTACTTCCCTAGAACTACATTCCCCCGTAGGAGTGAGCCTGAGACTGATTTATATAGTGATCCCTAGTTTGTGTGGATTTGATATCGATAGTCCTACTCCGATGGCAAGGATAGGACGATTCTCCCCAATGTGGGTTGTATGTTGGACTCCATGTAGCTCACATGGTTTATGTCGGTTATAGGATCTCCTAGTGTTTGTGTGTTTCCTTGTGTCTATGGTGAATTGTGAAGTGATTTAAAAGTGGAATTGTGAAATTTATTCTTTCAAAAGATTTAAATGATATTTACATTATGAGAATTGATATTCTTAATGAACTGAAAGTGATTGACAAATTATATAATGACTCACATGTGTTATTGTACTTATTTCATCCTCTCATGATTATGATGATTTTCTTCGGACTATGTGAGTCTTTCATACATCCTGCATATTTCTTATAAATATTTGTGATGATGTTGTTTATAAAATTGCATACACCCCCATATACTCGGTTCCTTTCCATAGTGCTGACCCACATCTTCGGATGTGGGCTGCATTTTCTTGGATTGTAGGTTCAGGTGCTCAGTTCCAGGT
>NW_025839623.1:0-1530 GCF_002878395.1 Capsicum annuum | reverse complement strand
AATTAATAATGTGTATAAATGAATAAAGCATATGCAAAAAAAAAAAAGTCATGTATCTTGAATATCGAAAGGTCCGAATCAACCGGGATAGCTTGAATATTACATCTTAACATTCAGAATTATTGTGCTGATTATTTGATATTTTCTTTTTTATTATTTACCTTCAATTTGTACTCATATAAAGACTAAAGTGATAAAATAAAATATTATACGTACTAATCATTTAGTATTTTTTTTTAAATATTTTTCTGCAATGTGTACACAAATAAAATAGTGGTCAATTGCGATCCAACTAACTAATTCAAATTAAGAAAAAAATGTATTGTCTAATTATGATCATTACGGATTCGCCCTAACAAGACAAAGAATAGAGGCAAAATTGGTTCGGTACAAAACTTTCACAATAAAAGAAAGAAAATAAATTTATAGGCTCCCACGTTATTTTAATTATTTTCCTAAAAATGTGACGATAATGAGAAAGAAATATCAGAGTTTTTAATATAAAAGCTCTTGGTGTTAAGACCAAAAATCACAATTTCTTAGTTTCACAAATATTGAGTGTTAATTTAGCCATGCCAAGAAGGAGAAAGGGTCGAAAAAGGGTTGACATAGTGAAAATGGGAAATGAGAGTAACTTACAAGTTACTTTCTCTAAGCGTCATGCTGGTCTATTCAAAAAGGCTAGTGAACTTTGTACGCTATGTGGTGCTGAAATTGCCATTGTGGTATTTTCTCCAGGCAAGGCCAACAAAGTTTACTCCTTTGACCACCCCTCAGTAGAGTTGTTGGTGGATAGGTTCCTCGGGAGGGATCTCCCTCCACCAAATAATGAAGGTCGTCATAACCATCTCCCCATGAATCATCGAAATGTTGTTCTTCGTGAGCTCAATAAGGAGGTCATGAACATGGAGGAGATTCTCTAAATGGAGAAATCCCGTGGAGAGTCCATACTAGAAATTAGGAGGAGAGCTAATGGTGGTTGGTGGAAATTTCTAAAGCAAGACGTTGAAAAAGAGGCACAACAACAGCAAATGGTGACTAATGTTGGACTCCCATTTCTCACATTTGGAAGTGCCCTGTCTCCTACTAATGGTGCTAGGGCAATTAGTTCTTCACATGGACACAATGTTGGTGCACCCTTGGCTAATAGGGCTTAGTGCATCTACTTCTTCATCAACAGTTCCCTACTACTTCAACTGTCGTTATTAGTGCGCACGTTATGAAATAATCTAATGCAAATATTAAGCACATGACAAATAAGCGCGCATCTATAGGTTTGTTGTGTCATTTGAGTTATCCCAAGTGTGTGCCCTTTGAGTCATTCTAAAATGTTCGTCGTTAATTATGTTTCATTTCGAACCCGACAATTTTAGTTATATGTCATGTTATCAGCCCATTGTCATGTTGATTTTATCATTTGAATGGCGTTAGTGTGTGTTCTTTGTGTGATCAGATAATGTTCTATCATCAGTTAATAAGTTTCATCTGAACCTAGTGATTTTAGTTATACTAGTTAATCACCACGTGATG
>NW_025839622.1:0-1414 GCF_002878395.1 Capsicum annuum | reverse complement strand
AAAATCTTTTTAAGTTAGAGATTCTAGATAAGCGGTTCCTATTAACGTTTTAGGAAGGTGTTAGGCACCTAAAATGTCCGCTAACTTGCGGTTATCCGGGCTGTTTGAAAACATCTTTTGATTAACTTCTGAAAAGATTAATTTATTGAAATAGTGATTTGATTTTTTTTAAAAAAAGACTTGTGTAAAATAGATTTAGGCGACTTAGTAGGGATTTTAACTAAGTCTAAAGAAAACTAATAAACAAATAAACACATAAAAGGGGAAGGGAGGAGAAAGTAAAGGATTTAGGCCATTGAGCCCAAATCAACGAAACCTGTCCTAGTCTAGTTGGGCTTCCAACCCATTTCACCTGTCCTGAACTATTTTTTGAGCCTTTGGCTCGAGTCTTGCTCCACCTATATTAAATATAACTTTGGCTTCGAGGCCGAAATGAATGAATAAATAAATGACTAAATGAATAAATAAAAAGAAGACTAATAAAAAGTGAAACTTTTCAAGTCTCTTAATGACCTCATCAATGAGTTTTGACCTATTTTCCTTCTTCGTCTATCTTCTAGCACCCGCACGCCATGTAGTGGACCTCGGGTTTAAACTTCGAACTTGACTCGAAGGAGTAGACCTCATTGGCCCATTACGAAATGCAAGAGGAGAGGAATCCATTTGGACTCGAGACATTTTTTTTGCATGCAAAGAAAAGATAAAGAAATTAATATACATTCAAGGCATAAAAGTGACATCTTTCAAAGCAAAAGAAAATATCAAGAACCTATTTTGAATGACAATGATAAGCACACTTGCACAAGAATGAGAGTCAACAAATAAAATGCAAAGCAAAGACACACACTTACATGCCTCATGATTTATGTTCATACAAGAATGAATAAAGGTAAAAGGAAGAAGGTCATATTCAATGAATTAATGCAAGAAACAAACAATGTAAGCTTACGAAAGTAAAGGGATGAAACAACAAGGAAAATACTCATGACTTCTAAAATTGAACTAACATAGATACTAATCCATATAACAAAAGAAAATAAAGGATAACTTTTCAAGCAAGAGAATCTTTAAATTTCAATTAAGGCAACATTAACGAAAATTCATACATCTAAATTCCAACCAAAATTTTATGAAAAAAAACGTGTAATGACCTATGGTTAATATTTCTAAGACATCGTTGATTCTCCCTTGATATTATGAATCAATGAGAGACACAAATCAAGTCTTTACACTCACAAAGAGCACATATAACAATCCAAAGGGCGCAAGAAAATTAGAATAAAGTTTAGCATTTCTAAAAGTGAAATATTGTTTCACAATCATACTATGCATGACTCGAAAATATCTAAATAATTCAATTTAGCCACAAAAATTTGAACTTTCTCATCATTTTGACAAATTTGAAAACATGCGA
>NW_025839621.1:0-11022 GCF_002878395.1 Capsicum annuum | reverse complement strand
AACTTTTTCATGCACATCACGGTCAAGAAGTTTCTCCTTTTACCTACACAGAAAGAAAAAAGTAAGGATCAACTCTTATCAATAGTGTTCTGAATACTAAACGATCCATGTTATCATGAAGTTTGGATATTGTTGATAATTGTGGAGGAAAATTGACTTGTAATTTGAGTTAAACTTTTTATATCTTTAATTTTGAAGTTGTTGAATAAAAAAAAATAATATGTTTTAAATTAGAAACTCAAAGATTGTCTAAGAGTCTTTTTGAATAGGATTAAAAAAATAACTTTTTAGCCTATGTGCTTAAAAAATGAAAATAAGTGATTATAAATTAACCAAATAAGTTGTTGGATAGAAGTACTGAAATTGAAAACAAAATTTTTGATGTGTTTGATAAACAAGTGTTGTGAAGCATTTTTTTTTATTGTTAAAATGACTTAAATGTCCTTAAAACTTTTAACACAATAAATAAGTTGAATTGTATATAATTTTTAATTCTAATACATCAAAAATAAAAGAGAAATATGAAGAGGAAACTAGAGGAAAGAGACGGAGAATAGTGACATGGAGAAAAATAAAGAAAAATAATATATTCAAGGGCTATAAATTTGGGTTATTGTTGGAAGTGGAAGAAAATATAAGGGATAAAAAAATATTTTTATCTAAAAAGTAGAAGAGTTGAGGGTCCCCAACTTCTCATTTTTCTCCTTTTTTAATCAGTTTTTAGCCTTTTTTAAGAATTTTTTTATTTTACAAAATACCTAAAAAAGATTTAAAAAATCACTAAACCTAATTTGACCAGAATTTAATCCAAACAGGCTATAAGGCAATACTGTTAAAGATTAGATTATTGTTTGATAAACTACCGATGAAGTTATGGTTGCTTCGGTAAACCTTTAGACTTTTACTTGAAGGTTCATGTTGATTATAACATGGGTTGAAGGTATAATTGTTTTAATTTTTTAAATTTTTTTATTTATTTATTTTGTTTTTAAATTAATTCTCAAAAGTTGTTTATTTCTCTGTGGTTACAAACTATTGGCTCGAGAAAAATATTTAGTTTAATGGTAGGAGATTTTTGTATAAATACACATATGTAGAGGAATAAAGAAACCTTTTAAAAAGATGTTAATGATGAGAAATATAAGACTAAACAAGATCTAAGTTATTCCAATATAATTTTGAAGGAGAAGTTGAAGTGAATGCAAACATCATGTGTAAATTAAGAAATCAAAATAAATTATAATCCAATTTTGTTTCTTTATGTTTATATCAAGAACAAAAATGATATAAACTATTCTCCCTTCATTATATTAGAGTTAAACTTTTTAAACAACTACTTTAAATATTGCATAACTAAATCACCCTTGTTATAAATCTATTTACATTATAGTGAATGTCTATCAAGGTCTATCAAGATCTACTTTGATATCTATTATGATTTGAAGCATCCATTTTTTACTTAGACTGGAAGTAAATTTTTCCTATAAATAGAGGGATTTTGTTCATTGTATTGACAATATTATGATCTCTCATCTCTCAAGATAAAAAATAAGAATTACTCTCTCTATTCTTTCTACTCTTCTTCTTTATTCATTCTTGTTTTATTACACGTTATCAGCACGAAGTCTCTTACCAATTGAGATTCGTATGAAGTTTCCTACCAATTGAGATTTGTTCGCACGAGATTCTACAAAACAAGGTGAGATTATAAATCTGAAGGATTTCAAGGTTATTAATTCTTTATGTTATCTTTCTTTTGCTACTACTAATATAATTATTATTGGATTTGAGAAAAAATAATTGGTTTGGAACCATTTATATTTTAAATTTATTCCTCAAGAACAATATTATCAAAAAGAATGATAATATGTTGGGTTCAAGTCCCATCGATTGATGCCTAAGACGCCTTTATATGGATCAAATATTGAGTTTGAATCTCAATACACCATATTGATGATATTGTGATGTCTACGGCAAAATAATGGTTGTTTGATGAAAAGTCATGAAATTCGACCCATTGAATATGCTAATTCCATGAAGTAAATGTGGTAGCAACATATGATAAGTCTGAAATATGACAACTTACTTTATTCTTGAGGTGTATATGGTAGCAGTGCATAATATGTCTGAAAGAAGATAAGTGATTGAATGCACGAATATACGCGTGGAGGGATAATATGATAATGATCATCAAAAGTGATGGTATTTTCACACACTTATATGATTATAAGATATGCTAGAGAAAAATTCTCTATATTATATGTATGCCTCGATTTGCTTCTAAAGTAGCAAAATCTTGAAAGAGGTTATAAGTTATCATAATTTGATAGAATTAAGGCACGATTTCGAGGAATGAAAAACTTATTAATGTAAACGTGTACTTGAGTGTAATTGTAACACAACTCACCTCTGAAAGAGGTTGAATAATTTTGAAATCTACTTCCGAAGTAGTAATCTGAAATTTATTCATGTAATAGTAAATTAGAAATTTACTAAAGAAAAAGAACATGTCATGATAAACTTGGAGTTTACTAGAATAAAAGTTCATAAATCGATATGAACGATTGTGACATCTCAAAGATGTGCATGTATTGAAGAACTAGAAGATTCTTCAAGAATTGTTTATGTCGTTTGTTCTCATAATAAGTTGGTTGGACCAACTAATATTGGGATTGGATCCCTTCAAATCTGAAAATTATAAAAGGTGAATAAGGGTCAGTTCACCTATCATGTGATATGTTGAAAAGATGCATCAATAAGATGATCACATGTACATTCATGGTCAACCTACGTTTGACATTCGTAAAGTTACTTGTTCAATTTAAATTGAGTATAATTTTCAGATTGTGTAATAAAGATAATTCATCTTGATGATGATGGTTTAGCATTGAATGTCTTCGAAAAATATCTAAACCATCGTTAATGAGAACAAAACTTAATGTATTGGTCTAAAATATGATATATTACAATAGCATTTGTATGCATTAGACCAATAAATTATGGTTATTTCTTCCCTCTAAATTGGTTCAAGGTCGGGAACCAATTATTCCATCTAATAATTTTAATGTGCGGTATATGATTAATGAATATATCATAATGCACAACGATGGATTCCTCAAAGAAGTAGAGGATGTATGTTAGTTTTCCTAACATAAGGGGGAGATTATAAGTGCTATGAAATATGTTAAGAATTATCACCATATCCTCATCGAAAAGATAATTCAAGTCAAATGCCGAAAGCATCTCATATTAAGTGCAAGTGCTCTTATTTTGTGTTCCTAAAGGACAAAGTCTATGCATGCGTGAAGCGTGGTAGACTAATCGGTTCCAAATGAAATAATCCTTGAAAGATAATGAGTAAATAATCATAATAAGGAGGCAATGAGCTCTTGAAGAGCCTACGACATAACACTTCATGAAACCTTATGAGAGGTTTATGTACCTAAAAATAATGAAGTAATGAGATCTCAAATGTTATGTCGCATTGTGAACAAATATAAAATGATATATCATCAATATTTTTGACGCAATATTGACGCAATATTGTGAAATATTATGAGGATCTGAATTCTATGTTTATTTACGCATGCTGACGTAGAAACATTTATCAAGTGACATGAAAGGATGCATTTTGGTAAGCGTAAAACTTATTTGATTTGCAGTCCACACACTTAAATATGTCACTCATGAAATATTGAATATTGTCAATTGACAAAACTTATGTGAAAACTTTTAAGGATTCAAACTGCTTGAAGTATATAAAAGTTTCTGAGAAACTTATTTATAATCCTTATATTGTATAAGCTTATTGCTTGAACATCATTGGAACTCTTGGAGAGTTTTTAAAGAAATATATTGTTTGCTTTAGTAAATTCTAAATATATCAAATTAGATTGGTTATGAAGTACCATATCTTAGTGAAATTGATGCACTCATGTACCTTGCAAATACTACAAGGCCTATAGCCATTTCAGTCAATTTGTTAGCAAGGTATATTTCTGCTCCTACTATGAGATATCGAAATGGGATAAAAAACATGAGCTTATTTTATTCTAAATATTACAGTCCCGATCTTATTGGTCATGCTAATGTTAGGTACTTATCTAACCCACATAAAGCTCGGTCTTAAACAGGCTATGTGTTCATATGTGGTGGTACTGTCATATCTTTGAGATATACAAAGAAGTCTATCGTACCCACTTTATTGAATCATGCTAAGATAATAGCTATTCATGAAGCAAGATGAGAATATATATAGTTGAGGTCCATGATACATCTCATTCGAGAAAAATGTGGTGTGAAATATGGAAATCTACCCATAATTTTATATAGAGATAATTCAGCATACGTAGCACATCTTAAGGGAGGATTCATAAATAGATAAAGAACGAAGCAAATGTTGCCAAAGATTTTATACTACATGATCTACAAAAAAATGATAATATTAACCTGCAACAGATTCGTTCAACTGACAATGTGATTGATTTATTCACCAAATCTTCTCCAATTGCAACTTCAAGAAGATGCTGCCCAAGATCGAGATGCAAAGGTCAAGGATGCTCTCATTAGGGGGAGTGAATATGCGTTGTACTCTTTTTCCCTTACGAGGTTTTGTCCCACTGGGTTTTCCTTGTAAGGTTTTTAATGAGGTAGCTGAAATGCGTATTATTAGAGATGTGTATTCATTTTCCTTCACTAAATTTTTTTTCTACTGGGTTTTTTCTAGTAAGGTTTTACCGAGATACATTATCTACCAATTAGACATTCAAGGGGGAGTGTTATAAATGTATTTACATTATAATGAATGTCTATCAAGATCTATCAAGATCTACTTTGTTATCTATTAGAATTTGAAGCATCCATCTTTTACTCAGACTAGGAGTAAATTTTCCCTATAAATAGAGGAGTTTTGTTCATTGTACTGACAATCTTATGATCTCTCATCCCTCAAGATAAAAAATAAGCATTACTCTCTCTATTCTCTCTACTCTTCTTCTTTATTCTTTCTTATTTTATAACAACCCTTATTTTTTATTTTGCTTTAATATACAACATATAAGTATGGGGTATGGCAGTATTATGGTGCTCCCTCTATTTTTTTTTTTACTTATCATAATTTTTTTTAAGAATTAAATAATAAGAATATTAATTAATATTTTAAGATATATTTTTGATTCATATAGACTGGATAAAAATTGCACCTTACAGATCAAAATTTCCAGACTTATTATTGGTAATCTTGAGTCTATTTATAGAAAGATGGTTAGTAATTATTTATCAAGAAAAAAGAATATACTTCCTTCTTTTCAAAAAGAATGATCTCCTTTCCTACTTAATTCATTTTAAAAAGAATAATCCCTCTTTTTTTGGTAGTATTTTGATTCAAACTTTTCACATGACATATTTGAGACCACAATAATTTTGCAATCATTGTATTGATATAAAAATGGTTGTTGTTGTTATACATAGAAAGTTGTAATACTAAGGTAAAATACAACACTAAAAAATAGTTTTAAAAAATACTTAATAGTTATAAGAATGTTATTATAGAGATATCTTACTGTATTACTAAATGAATTTTTCATTTATGTGTTTAACAAATACATTATATATTTATTTAATACATATTATAAAATTAAAAATTAGATATAAATGTCTCTACTTCATTTTTAAATAGTTCGTAGCTAACAATTTAAACTTTTATAATACATTGTTAATTGGATTGAAGACTTACATGCAACACACGTGGTATTAAACTAATAATATTAAATAATTTCAATGAAATTAACAAGTCAATTCTTACAATCATAAAACCAAAATAATAAGAATTTCATAAATATAAAAATCAACATACTAAGTTCCCCCTTTTGACTTTTTCATATATTTTCTTGCACAAAAATTAACTTGAAAATTAAAAACATGTCATAAAACAACATTAAATAGATGAAAATCATATGCTTTCTTACTTCACAAGTTACCTTCTTTCCTTCTTCAACATGAAAATAATCTTGAGTTTTGCCTTTTTGTTAAGTCATATCTCGTTTTGATTTGTTTTTCTTCCATTATTTGTTTCCTTTTTGACTTCCTCTAAAAATAACAAAACCAAAAAATTAATTTTATTTATAAAAAGAAGAAAGTTAAAAAAAAGGATTATTTAATTGATTAACTCTGATTCACATCAGAATAAGGTTATTAAGAAGGATGGGGAAGACATAGAAAAGGATGGGTGCGAATTTGAAAATTTTGATATGTGGACAGGTTAGATTTTCAAAAGGTCACAAAGGCTGACGTACTTGTATTCTTTACTCATGATTTTCTTTGGAGAAAAAAAATGAAATGTGTTTGTTTATTGGAAAATGAAAGATATATATAGCTAGCACAAAATGTATTAGATTTATAAAATAGGATTATGTGACTATATTTTTATTCTTATTGGGATATTTGAGTCATTATGATAAGTAAGTTAGAGAATGGTATGTTGAGCCAGAGTATTTTAAAAATAAAATTGTCTTAAAAGTTATAATATTTTAAATACATATTATATAGTCCAGTCAATGATCAAAATATTTGAATTGTTTCCATGATTTTCATACATTAACTATTAAATGTCTCTTTTTCTTACATAAACTATCATTATCTACATATTAAAAGGAACCTCGAAGATTATTATGCAAACTATAAGTTGTACTTTTTTTATACTTGAACTATCGTCAACGATATTAGTTTAGGTAGGAAAATGAAACATGTGTGACAGTATCAGTAAAAAAAGAAAATATTTGATAGTTAAAGATGTGAAACTGACATAAAAAAAAATTCATATATTTTTGACCATTATCTTTGCATAGTTTACTTATACTAAGACTTTGTTCAAATATTTTAGCAACAAATAATTTAAAATAAATTATAATGTTTACCCACATTTAATGTTGACATATGTGGGCTGGCTGATTTAAATTTATCAATATCAAATTAAATCAACTATATCAGGTTGGTCGGTTAGGATTTTTTTTCATTTCTTAATCATATAAATTTCAATATTGTTTATTGAAACTTTAAATAATTTTTTTATAAATCAATCTATGTCTAGTAATAATTGACAAAATTAACAAACATATGATCTATTAAACACACGACAATCCTTTAAATTAAAAAAACACATGATAATTATTTCTATCGTCTACAATAATTTTCAATGATGTAAGCTTTTAAATTTGATAAAATTTTAATAATTAATAGTAAGAAATCAATGTATAACCTAGAATATGATACAATATCTTTAATGTTAAAAAATTATTGATAGACGTTAATACATCTAGTCATTTATTTATTTTTTTGAAAAAAGAGTAATATATATCTTAAAATATGAATATGAAAAATTGAATAGATTGACACATTTTAACAACTTGATTTTTAAAAAATGATAACACGCGTTACATTATGCATGATTTAAAGTATATAAGAAAGGATGTGATGTATAGTTCTATGAAATATTACGAGAATATAACAAATATTTCTTAACATATATCATGTTAAAGAAAATTCTATATGAAAAATATTTTAAAGATCATATATTTATATATCATTTTAACCTGGTATTTTCTTAATAAATGCTAAATCACTTAGCCTTGATGGTGGTTTTTTATTAGTTTGATTTGACTTTTCTTTTTGTTGTGATATTTACAGTTGGGTTTGATTACCCATTATCCTTTTTAACCTTTTCAGTATAACTTCATAAGTGATATCTAGAGAGGATGGTGTTTACACAGATGTACTCCTACCTTCTAAAGATAAAGATGTTGTTTTGGATAGATCCATGACTCAAATAAAGTCTTCAAAGTAGGTTTGAAAAGAAAATACACTAATGGAGAAAATAACTAATGTAGAAAATAAGGTATCAACAATAGGTAATACGATATGTAAAACAAAGGAGACAAAATTTAATAATATATACAGAAATAAGATATTAACTAGGATAATAACAATACTAATTAATACTAATAAAAAAAATACACAAGACTCGATTACCTACTATCTTCTACCCTAATCCATGATCTCCGTATTTTCATATTTATAGTCATATCCTTTGTAAGTTGCAGGTGTGTAACGCTTTGACTTATCATTCATCTGTCCCTATACTTCTTTGACCTACATATACCTCTCCTCAGATTTACGATAGCCAACCTCACACATTTCCTCACTATTGCATCTTCTCTTCACATATCTGAACTATCTCAGACTCGCCTCTCTCATCTTATCCACCACATGAGGCCACTTCCACCAAATCTCAAATATCATTGTCAAAATCCTATCTTTCCTCATATGTTAGTACATCCATAGCCATATATTCATTTCCGTTACTTTTATCTTCTGGATGTGCAAGTTCTTGACCGTCCGACTCTCTGCCCTATACAATCTAGTTGATCTCACAACCACTTTATAAAACTTACACATATTGAAGTCTATGTGAAAAATTCTTATCACATAAAACACCGGATGTGAGTCTCCATTTGATCCACTGCCACTCTAATATGTTGTGTAAAATTATCATCAATCTCGCCTTTTCTCGGATTATTGACCCAAGATAATTGAAACATCCTCTCTTGGGATAACTTGCACATCAGTCCTCACTTTCATATCTGTTTCATTGTTTACGTTACTTAACTTGCATGTCAGGTACTCTATCTTAAGTTCCTGTTCAATCTGAACTATTTTAAGTAAAGGGTTTGTTTCCAACTCTCTCGCTTGTGGTTAGTATCTCTAACACAAGTCTTGTTAATTAATACTATGTGATTTGAAAATAGCATACATCATGACACTTCACTTTGAATAATATATCGCGGCAATTCATCTATTACCAAGATAATTTAAAATGGGGTAAGAGATGATCCTTAGTGCAACCTCATAACTACTGAGAAGTTTTTTGAGTCTTCTCCCACTATTTTCAGTTGGATATTGATTCCCTTTTACATGTGCTTAATCGTCCTAATATAAGCCATAAATACGCCTCTAACCTCCAAAATCTCCATAGAACCCCTTAAAACTGTGTCGCATGTTTTATTATTAAGTCACTGAACACCTATTATTCTTTCCTTTCCAATATTTTGTTGAAATCTTATTCATCTTAATTAGGAAGCCATATATGTAGACATGCATCACACTTGCTATATTTATTACTTAACAGAAAAATTATTGTTATATCTGTCAATATTTATAACTTAAATTCATATGTTTTTATTATATGACATGTTTAAAAGGAATTAAAGTGGATAGTATTTGAATCCAACGGATACCTAAAATAGTTTTAAAAAATTATTATGGGCAGAAAAGAAATAAAAAGGTTTAGTTTGAGTTTTATTGTTTTTTCATTTGAAGCCTGAGGATCAATTTCTTAAAATTTTTTTCTCGTTTTAATTGTATTCTTCGTGTTGCTTAGTGAAAAAAAAATTGAATTTAAATGAAAAGATATGGTCAGTAACAATTTCAAATAATCAATCAACTTGCTTTTGAATAAGGCATATTAATTATAGTGCTTACTACAAATTAAAAGAAAATTCTAACTAATTAGATTGGATGATCTACCGCAAGAAGAAATTTATTAGACAAAATCTAACCTGAAACTTTACTCTTATTTCAATATATATTCAAGGAACTTGATAAAGTAGACTATCATAAATTGATGTTTCTCGATTAACTTGTGAAGCTAAATTAGATACACAAAACCACAAATGCATCATATTTGATTCCATTATTCCAAGAACTTTAGAGTTCCACTATTTATTTATTAAATGGAAAAGTGTCTAATCGAGTATTGTGAATGACCCTTCTCATCTTCCTTCTACTTTTGAGTGCTAATTATCCTTCCCATCCATCTATTTTCTCAATTTTAGCCTTTCACTTAACAGAAACTGTAAAACAATATGGGTAAACAACATAAATTCCAACACTTTGCTACCTAATTACCCACTCTCCCAACTTTTATATTAATTACATTATATCCTGAATATGACACAGTATTTTACCTCCCATACATAAACTTCTGATACATTACTCACCAATTAGTTGGAGATAAAAAAGGAAAAAACGTTAAAAGTGCCTACAATTGAAGAAGTAACACACTCAATTTAAGATATTTTTCATTTAATTACATAAAATCCTCAACAACTTCATTATTTGAAATTTGAATAATCAAATGAATCTTCATTTATCATAATCTTCCAAAACTAATTTCTTCTCCAATTGTTCATTCCCTGCATTCAGAAAAAAATTGAACGTACTATAAGAATATGATGTATCAGGTGACTCTCATATCAAATATATATATCTTTCTATGTATCAAAAAATGAATTTAAAACTTAATTTCTTTATATTTATGTATCGGAATAAGAAATATATATTGAATGTATCAGAAATCATTGATTACCTCTATCAGAAATAGTTTCATATATCAGAATGCATGTAATATCTCTGTCAAAAAAATATTTATGTATCAGAAAACGAATTTAATACTTAATTTCTTTATGTTTATATATTAGAACAAGAAAATATATATTGAATGTATCAGAAATCATTGATTACCTTTGTCAGAAATAGTTTTATGTATCAGAATGCATGTAATATCTTTGTCAAAAAATATCTATGTATCATAAATAATATTTACAGTTACGTTTGTTTCATTGAACATTATGATACATAAATATAATGTACATGGATGAAATTTATTAATTTGATACATAAAAATCATACCTTTGATAATGAGTCTCTTTTCACCACTTTTTTTTTCTCTTTGCAACATCAACAACAGACTTATGAAGAAGTACGTTTATGGAGGTTGTTTATAAATTTTTTCTGGCGGCCAATGGCCATAACACACTTACTACAAGTTTTTTTGGGTCCCTTCACAACTTTTTATTTTCTGTTTGCAACTTCAACAACAGACTTATGAAAAAGTACGTTAATGGAGGTTGTTTGTGAAATTTTTTCGGCGGTCAATGGCCATAACACAGATACAACTTTTTTTTTTTT
>NW_025839620.1:0-3246 GCF_002878395.1 Capsicum annuum | reverse complement strand
ATTTTTAATATCTTATTTGGTATTGGGTAATTATATGTCATAGTTTTCGCATTTAAATTTCTATAATCAATAACTATCCTACTTTTTCCTCTTTTTTGTTCACTATATTTATTTACTATAAATGTTGGGCTATTATGTTTACTATTACTTTTTCGTACATATTGTTTTTCTAATAATTCTTCTATGTGCATTTTATTAATTAATTCTATCTTATTTATTGAAAATATAGTTATTTCCTTTTTATTTATTGAAAATATGACTAGTTCTATTGTATCTTCAGTGTTTTTTATATTTTTTAATTTTTGTGTAATTTTTTCACTTTCTTCTATCCAATCAGTTTTCTTTCTTATTTTATTAGTAACTCTTTTTGCTCTTCCTTTCTGGTTACATGGTGTTGTAAACCACCAATCCGTTCGAGTTATTATATGTGAGTATAATTTATCTAAAAACGACATTCCTAAAAGTATATCTTTTGATGTTAGCTCATAATTATAGAATTCTTCTATTGTTAATATTTAATCCATACTTGTGTTTTTACATTCTTAGCTTTATAAGTAATTAAGCTTCCTTCATTATTAAATCCTTTAACTATTATTGGTGTCTTTAATTTATCCCATTTACTTTTTGGTAAACAATTATATCTACATAAATTAGCTTCTGCTCCTCTATCTATCATAGGCGTATTATCTACTGTAATACCTTTCTACTACTATCTTCATTGATACATATATTTTCATATCATGTTAAAGCTCTTCTTAAGAATAATTTCTCTTTGTTGTACATTATGGATAATTGTGTATGTTCTATATTGTATGGTTTTACTTGTTCTAGCCATTTTATTCCTAATATTATGTCTATTTTTTGCATTTCTTCCTTTATTTCAAATTCAATTTTTATTTTTCTAATTCCAATTGTTATTTTTTTCTGCTATATTTTTAGTGTTTGTTAAGCTTTTTGGTAGATCTGGACATATATTATTGTCAGATTTTATTTCCTTATTTTTTTCAGATATCTTGTTATATAATTTTCTTCTTGTCCTGTATTTAAAAGTATTAAATATTCTTTTTCATTTATTGTTCCTGTTATGTAATATTGGTTTAAATTAGTTGTTGAACTTGTTTCATAACTTGTTTTTTTTTATGAACTTGACGATTCTAGTTTTTCATAAGCTATTCTTTTTGTTGTACTTATTCTATCATTTATTATTTCTAAATTTTCTTCTATATCTATGTCTCTATAACTATAATCATTATTATCAATTGTTTTTACAAATTGTTCAAAAGGACTTTCTATTTGTATTTTGTTAATTTTATTTTTTCCCGTTATTTTATGTTTTGTTGTTAATACATAGAGATTTTTACATCCTGCTGTAAATATTTTACTTCCTGGGGTTAGTTCTATTCTTGATATTTTTCAATATAATACTAAAGTTTTATCTATATTTTTATCTATTATTGCTACCGAATAATTTGCACTTATTATAAATTTAAATTTTTGGTATATTAAATTTCCTTTTATGACAGTTATTATACTTTTTTCTATAGGTTTTATAATTCTATCATCTGCTAGGTATAATTCTATTGGTGTATCTATTCCTTCTCTAAAACATGCTTTTATCAATATCTCTGTTCCTCCAAGGTGTACATATTTTATTGGGTCTTTACTTTTTATATCATTTATTTATTTATTAATTATTTTTTTTGTTACTAGTGGTATACTAGCTCTTCTTTTTACATATCTACAATCTATTATATGTTCTTTGACTTACTACGTAGTATTCTTCTTTTCTTCTACTTAATATGTTTTTTTATTGTTGGTGTTTTAAATATTTTTCTACACTTAAATCTAATTCTTATCCTTTTATTTCATCAAATATATGACTATCAAATATTATTTTTTGATCTGTTCCTTCTTCATTTAAATATTCTTCCTTTGTTATTATTTTTATATCTTCTTCAGTTATTTGGTTTATTCTTATATCTTCTTCAGTCATTTAATTCATCTAATTCACTATCTATTTCATTATCTGTTTAATTATCTGAAATTTCATATATATTATCTTCACTTTCTAATTCGTAATCTATATAATCTATCTACGTATATTCTGTATTTTCTATTTTTATTTTTGATATTTGTTTATTTTTTGGGTTTTTAGGTAATTTACAATCTCCAGCTAAATGTCCTAATTTTTCGCAATTATAACAAGTACATTCTTTTATAGATTTCTTTTTCCTCTATGGTCTTTTATGTTAATAATTTTTTACATAATATCTTTTTCTTGGTTTCTTATATTTATATTTTGATTTTTTGTATTTCTTATATTTCTTATGTCTTTTCCTTTTCTTATAATATCTTTTTTCGCATCCAAATTGAGGTGCTATTTTATCTTTGCAACATGCTAAATTTCCTTTTAATGTTTTTTTCATTTTTATTTTTCTCTATATTTTTCACATAGGTTTCTATACCATTGTTGTAAAAATTTTATTCTTGCTCCCAAAGTATCTACTATTTTTGCTTCATCCCAACTTTTTGTTATTTTTGAACTAAATGGTTCAGGTAATTTATTAAAATATAATTTTCTTATTTCTTTACTTTCTTCTATATTATATGTTCCTTTATAATAATATTCTTTAAATGCGCAAGCATATTCATCTATGTAACACATATTACAGATTGCTAATTTTAACATTAAATTTCTATTTATATCTTTCTCTTCATTTTGTTCTTCTTATATTGTTGTCATGCTGCTAAATTCGTCTTTTGTAGCTATTTCATTTTTTTTAATAATTCTATAGGTGTTAATTTAGTTGTAGTTGTTGATAATGTTCCTTCTGTAGGTTTACCAGTTCTTAATACCTTCTTGCTATTTTCAGTTAAATTTGAAAACCTTAATTTGACTATTCCTATTAGTGTTCTTTCTATGTATTCTGGTGCATCTGTTACGTTTATATTATTATTTAATAATTATTTTGTCATATATCCTATCCATAATTGTATTATTTTTTCTATATTTATTACACAATCTAAGTCTAAAAAGTTATAATTTTTATTAACTATTTATTTTGGTGTCCATTTGTCATATTCATCTTTTAGATTATATCTTTTAAATTTATTCTTATAATATGTAGGTTTTCTTATTTCTGATGTTCTAGGTATTATATTTTCATCTTTTTTCTATCAAGAGTATTTATTTCTGTGCTTCTATTTTCTAAGTTTTCTTCATTAATTACTTCTTGTTTTTTATTA
>NW_025839619.1:32961-36919 GCF_002878395.1 Capsicum annuum | reverse complement strand
TCCCCAACCTCAATGTCACACCCCAGTCAATTTTTGGCCCACAGCATGCCCAGACCCTGGGCCCACCCCCAAAACTATGGGCTACAACACACCAATTTGGCTTAAAAATACCCTATTCGCATAGATTCGCTCGTTTATCAACCCAAATAGCAATGAAAAATTAAACGAACCATGCTAAGATGATCCATAACAACCCTGACATACCCCAGTCGATTTTTGGCCGACAGCACGCCCGAAACCTAGGCCCACCGCCGAAACCTTTGGCTATGGCTCACCAATTTGATCCAAAAATGTCCCGGTCATGCCGTTTTGCTTGTTTGTCAACATAAATGGCCATTAAAAATTAAACGGACCACTCTGGGATGATCCCCAATCTTCCTGGCATGCCCCGGTCAATTTTCGGACAACAACACGCTCGGACCCCTGACCCACCCCCGAAACCGTGGGATATAGCACATCAATTAGGCTAAAATATGCCCCATTCGCACTGTTTTGCCTGTTGGTCCACACATATGGCCATGAAAAATTAAATGGACAATACTGGAATGATCTCCAACCTCCCTGGCACGCCTCGATCAATTTTCAGCCCCCACCACGCCCAGACCCAGGCCCTACCCCTAAAATAATGGGCTATCGCAGACCGATTTAGCCTGAAAATGCCCCGTTCATGCAGTTTCGCCCGTTAATCCTTCCAAATAACCACGAAAAAAGAAATGAACCATGCTGGGATGATCCCTAACCACCCGGGAATGCCTCAGTCAGTTTTTTATCTGCAGCACGCTCGGACCCCGGGCCCACCCCTAAAACTGTGGGCTATAACACAATGATTTGGCACGAAAATGCCCCATTCGTGCCTTTTCGCCTGTTTATCCACCCATATGGCCACAAAAAATTAAACGGACCACACTGGGATGATCTCCAAACTCTCTGGCATGCCTCGATTGATTTTTAACACACAGCACACCCAGACCCCAGGCCGACCCTCGAAATCATGGGATGTAGCACACTGACTTGGACTAAAAATGCCCCATTTACGCTATTTCGCCCGTTTGTCCACCCAAATGGACACGAAAAACTTAACGAACCATACTAGGATGATCCCCAACCTCCCTGGCATGCCCCGGTGGATTTTATGCCCATAGCACATCGGGACCCTTAGCCCACCCTCAAAACCGTGGGCTATAGTACACCGATTTGGCCTGAAAATGCCGTGTTCATGCTGTTTCGCCCATTTATCCACCCAAATGGCCACAAAAAATTATACGGACCATATAGGGATGATCCTCAACTTCCCTAGCATGCCTCGGTCAATTTTTGGCCCATAGTACACCGGAACTTGGGCCCACTCCTAAAACTGTGGGCTATAGCACATGGTGTTGACCGAAAATGCCCCGTTCATGCAGTTTCGATAGTTTGACCACCCAATTAGCCATGAAAAATCAAACAGACCATACTGGGAAGATCCCCAACCTCCCTAGCACACCCCAATCAAATTGCGGCATACAGCACACCCGAAATCCCACCCAGACCCTGAGCCCACCCCCGAAACCGTGGTCTATAGCACATGGATTTCGCACCGTTTCCCTCGCTTGTCCACCCAAGTGGCCTTAAAAAATTAAATGGACCATAATGGGAGGATCCCACATATCCCAGGCATGCCCCGGTCAATTTTTGGCCTACAACACACCTGGACCCCAAGCCCACCCCCAAAACCGTGGGCTACAGCACATCGATTTGGATTGAAAGTGCCCTATTCGCGCCGTTTCGCCCGTTTGTTTGCCCAAATTGGCACAAAAAATTAAACAGACCATATTGGGATAATACCCAACCTCCCTAGCATGCCCTGGTCGATTTCTGGCCCATAACACACTCGGAACCTGGGCTCACCCCAAAAACCGTGGTCTATAGCATACCAATTTGGCCTGAAAATGCCCCGTTGAAGATGGTTCGCCCGTTTAGCCACCCAAATGTCCACAAAAATTTAAGTGGACCACACTGGGATGATCCCCAACCTCCCAGGCACGCCCTGATCAATTTTTGGGCCTCAGCACACCTATACCCCAAGCCCACGCCCGAAACCATGGGCTATAACGTATCAATTTAGCCCAAAAATACCCCGTTCATGTAGTTTCACCCGTAAGTTCACCCAAATGTCTATGAAAAGTTAAACAGACCACACTAGGACAATCTGTATCCTCCCTGGAAAGCCCCAACTGATTTTTGGCCTATAGAACGCCCGGACCCCAGGCCTACCCCTAAAATAGTGGGCAATAGCACATCGATTTGGCCTGAAAATGCCCCGTTCGTCCGTTTCGCATATTTGTCGAGCCAAATGGCCATGAAAAATTAAACGAACCATATAGGGACTATCTCCAACCTCCTTGGAATGCCCTGATTGATTTTCGGCCCACAACTTACTCGAAACCCAAGCCCACCCCCAAAACTATGCGCTATAGCAAATCGATTTAGCCTGAAAGAGCCCCGTTCACGCCGTTTTGCCCATTTTTCCACCCAAATGGCCAGAAAAAATTAAATGAACCACATCGGGATGATCCCCAACCTCCTTGGCACACCTCGATCCATTTTGGGCTAAAAGCACGCCTGAAACCCTAGCCCACCCCGAAATATGTGGGTTATAGGACACCGATTTGGCCCAAAAATGCCCCGTTCATGCCGTTTTGACTGTTTGTCCACTCAAATGGCCACGAAAAATTAAATAAACCACACTGGGATGATCCCAACCTCCCCGGTACGCCCCGATCAATTTTTGGCTCATACCACGCCCAGACCCCGAGGCTACCCCCAAAACTGTGGGCTATCTAGCACACCGATTTAACCCAAAAATGCCCAGTTTGTGCTGTTTCGCCCATTTGACAACCTAAATGGTCACAAGAAATTAAACGGACCATGCTGGGATGATGTCCAACCTCCCAGGGATGACCAGGTTGATTATAGACCCATAGCACGCCCGGACCCTGGACCCACACCCTAAACTGTGGGCTATAGCACGCTTATTTGGCGCAAAAATACCCCATTTGTGCTGTTTCACCCGTTTGTCCACCTAAATAGCTACGACAAATTAAATGGACCATACTGAGATGATTTCCAACCTCCCTAGCTCGCCTCAGTCGATTTTCAACCCACAACACGCCTGGACCTCGGGCCCACCCCCAAAACCACAGACAATAGCACATTGATTTTCCTCAAAAATGCCTCGTTCACGCTGTTTCGCCCGTTTGTCCACCCAAATAGCCATAAAAAATTAAATGGACCACACCGGGATGATTCCCAACCTCCCTGGCACACCCAAGTCTATTTTTGATCCATAAAACGCCCGAACCTCAGGCCCACACCAAAAACCGTGGGCTATAGCAAATCGATTTAGCCTGAAAAGTGTCCGGTCGCACTATTTCACCCGTTTGTCTACCCAAATGGCTATAAAAAATTAAATGAATCTCAATGGGATGGTCCTCAACCTCCCTGGCATGCCCCAATTAATTTTCAGCCTATAGCACGCCCAGATCTCGGTCCCTCCCCCAAAAATGTGGGCTATGGCACATCGATTTAGCCTAAAAATGCCCCGTTCGAACTATTTGGACGTTTGTCCACAAAATAAGCCATAAAAATTTATACGGACCACACTGGGATGATCCCAACCTCCCTATCACACCTCGGTAAGTTTTTAGCCCACAAAATGCTCGGACCCCGAGCCTACCCCCAAAAACCTGGGCTATAGCCCATCGATTTGGCCCGAAAATGCACCATTCGCGATATTTTGCTAGTTTGTCCACCCAAATAGCCACGAAAAACTAAACGGACCACACTGGAATAAACCTCAACCTCCCTGGCATGCCTCGATCAATTTTTGAACCACAGCACGCCCAGACCCTGGGCCCACCCCTGAAACCGTGGGTTATACCACACCGATTTAAGCCAAAAATATCCTATTCGTGATTTT
>NW_025839619.1:7525-29961 GCF_002878395.1 Capsicum annuum | reverse complement strand
GAAAGAATTAACAAACCCTACTGAGATGATCACCAACCACCCTAGCATGCCCCGGCCAATTTTTGACCCACAACACACCCAAACCCCAGGCCCGTCCCTAAAACCGTGGGCTATAGGACTCCAATTTGGCTCAAAATACCCCATTGTCAATATTTTACCCGTTTGTCCATCCAAATAGCTATGACAAATTAAACGAACCATACTGCGACTATCCCCAACCTCCCTGGGATGCCTCGATCAATTTTTGGCCCACAGCACGCCCGGACCTTAGGCTTACCCCCGAAATCGTGGTATATAGCTCACCGATTAAGCTCGAAAATGGGCCATTTGTGTTGTTTCGCCCATTAGTCCACCCAAATGGCCATGAAAAATTAAATGGACTGCATTGGGATGATTCCCAACCTCTCTGGAATGCCCAGGTTAATTTTTGACCAATAGCATTCCCGAACCCTGGGCCCACCCCTAAAACCGTGGGCTATAGGACACCGATTTAGCCTAAAAATACCATGTTTGCATCATTTTGCCCATATGTCAACCCTAATGGACATAAAAAATTAAAAGGCCCATACTGGGATGATCTCCAACCACCCTTCCATGCCCCGATCAATTTTTGGCCAATAAAACGCTCCAACCCCAGGCCCACCAACAAAATCGTAGGCTATAGAACACCAATTTGGCCCGAAAATGCCTCGTTTGCTCTATTTCACCCGTTTGTCCACCCAAATGTCCAAGAAAAATTAAATGGATGACACTGGGATGATCCCCAACCTTCCTGGCAAGCTCTGGTCAATTTTTAGCATACAACACGCCCAGACCAAGGGCCCATCCCCAAAACCGAGGGCTATAGCACACCGATTTGGCTCGAAAATGGTCTGTTCACACTGTTTGTTCACCCAAATGGTCACGAATAATTAAACGAACCACATTGGGATAATCACCAACCTCCCTAGTAGGCCCCAGTTAATTTTAGACCCACAGCACTGCCGAACACCGGGCCCACCCTAAAATCGTGTGCAATATCACACCGATTTGGCCCGAAAATGCTCCATTTATGGTGTTTTGCCCGTTTATCCACCCGAATGGCCACAAAAAATTTAACCGACCATACTAGGACGATTACTAACTTCTCTAACATGCCCCACTCAAAGATTTAGCATAAAGATTTAGCTCGAAAATTCCCTATTCGGGCCATTTTGCCCATTTGTCCACCAAATGGCCACAAAAATTTAAATGGACCACACTGAGATGATCCCTACCTCTCTGACATACCCCGATCGATTTTCAGCCCATAGCACGCCAGGACCTCGGGCCCACCCCCAAAACCATGGGCTATAACACATCGATTTAGCGCTAAAATGCCCCGTTTGCATCTTTTAACCCTTTGTCCACCCAAATAGCCATAAAAAATTAAACAGATTACACGGGAACGATCCCCAACCTCCCTGGCATGTCCAGGTCAATTTTCGACTGACAACATGCCCGAATCCTTGGCCCACACCTAAAATCGTGCGCTATTTCCCACTGATTTAGCTAGAAAATACTTCGTTCACGTTGTTTCACTCGTTAGTCTACCCAAATGGCCCCAAAAAATTAAACGGACCACACTGGGATGATCCACAACCTTTCTTGCATGCCTCGGTCAATTTTTGGCCCACAGCATGCCCGAACCTCGGGCCCACCACTAAAATCATGGGATATAGCACACCGACTTAGCCAAAAAATGCCGCATTCGTGCCGTTATGGATGTTTCTACACCCAAATGCCCACGAAAAATTAAATGGACCACACTAGAACGATCTCTAACCTCCCTATCATACCTCGATTGATTTTTGGCCGACAGTAGGCCCGACCCCTGGCCCAATCCCAAAACCGTGGGATATAACTCACCGATTTGGCCTAAAAACCCCTCATTCGCACCGTTTCGCCCGTTTGTCCACCTAAATGGCAACAAAAAATTGGACAGACCATACTCGATGATCCCTAAACTCCCTGGCACGCCCCAGTTAATTTTTAGCCAACGACACGCTCGGATCCCAGGCTCACCCCCAAAACCATGGGCTATAGCACACCGATTTGAACCGAAAATGCCCTGTTCACGCTATCTCACCCGTTCGTCCATCCAAATGGACATAAAAAATTAAACGAACCACACTGGGATGATCCCCAACCTTTCTGGCACACCTCGGTCAATTTTTTGCCCACAGCTTGCCCGAACTCTGGGCCTACCATCAAAATCGTTGGCTAGAACACACCGATTTAGCCTAAAAATATCCCATTCGCATTGTTTGTCCACCCAAATGGCCTTGAAAAATTAAATGAACCACACTGGGAAGATCCCCAACCTCCCTGGCATGCCTCGATAGATTTTTGGCCTACAGCACACCCGGAAAATGGGCCAACCCCCAAAATCGTGGGATATAGCACACCGATTTATCCCAAAAATGCCTTGATCGCGCTGTTTTGCCCGTTTGTCCACCTAAATAGCCATAAAAAATTAAACGAACCACACTTGGACTATCCCCAACCTTCCTGGCATACCCCAGTCAATTTTCGGCCCACAGCACGCCGGACCCTGGGACCATCCCCAAAATCGTGGGCTATATAGCACACCGATTTAGCCCAAAAATGCCCCGTGTGCACGGTTTCGCCTATTTGTCCACCCAAATGGCCACAAAAAATTAAACAAACTATACTGGGACAATCCCCAACCTCCCTGGCATGCCTCAGTCAATTTTCAGCCTACAGTACGCCCGAATCCCATGACCATCCCTAAAATCATGGGCTATAACACATTGATTTGGCCAAAAAACCCTCCGCTCGCACCGTTTGGCCTGTTTGTTCACCTAAATGGCCATGAATAATTAAACAGACCATAATGGGATGATCGTAAACCTCCCAGGCAGGCCCCAGTCAATTTTTGACCCACAGAATGGCTAGACACTGGGCCCAGCCCAAAATCGTGGGCAATATCACATCGATTTGGCCCGAAAATGCCCCATTTATGACGTTTCACCAGTTTTTCCACCCGAATGGCCACAAAAAATTTAAACGACCATACTAGGATGATTACTAACTTCCCTAGCATACCCCGGTCAATTTTTGGCCCACAACACGCTTGAACCCTAGGCCCACTCCTGAAATCTCGGGCTATAGCATAATGATTTGGCCCAAAAATGCCCTATTCGGGCCATTTTGCCCATTTGTCCACCAAATGGCCACGATAATTTAAAAGGACCACACTGAGATGATCCCCAACCTCTCTGACATACCCCGATCAATTTTCAGCCCATAGCACACCAGAACCCCGGGCCCACCCCCAAAACCATGGGCTATAACACACCGATTTAGCCCTAAAATGCCTCATTCACGCCTTTTAACCATTTGTCCACCCAAATAGCCATGAAAAAATAAACAGATTACACGGCAAGGATCCCCAACCTCCCTGGCATGCCCAGGTCGATTTTAGACCAACAGCACGCTCGAATCCCGGGCCCACCCCTAAAACCGTGTGCTATTGCCCACCTATTTGGCCTAAAAATACCTCGTTCATGTTGTTTCGCCCGTTTGTCCACCCAAATGGCCACAAAAAATTAAACAGACCACACTGGGATGATCCACAACCTTCCTTGCATGCCTCAGTCGATTTTTGGCCCACAGCACGCCCAAACCTCGGGCCCACCACTAAAACCATGGGATATAGCACACCGACTTGGCCAAAAAATGCCGCATTCGCATCATTTTGGACGTTTGTCTACCCAAATGGCCACAAAAAATTAAGTGGACCACACTGGAACGATCCCCAACCTCCCTGTCATGCCTCGATTGATTTTTGGCCAATAGTAGGCTCGGACCCGGGGCCCACCCCCAAAAACGTGGGATATAACTCACCGATTTGGCCTAAAAACCCCTCGTTTGCGTCATTTTGCCCATTTGTCCACCTAAATGGCAACGAAAAATTGGACGGACCATTCTCGGATGATTCCTAAACTCCCTGGCATGCCCCGATTGATTTTTGGCCCACGGCACGCCCGGACCCCAGGCTCACCCCCGAAACCATGGGCTATAGAACACAGATTTGTCCCAAAAATGCCCACTATTTCACCCGTTCCTCCATCCAAATGGCCATAAAAATTAAACAGACCACACTAGGATAATCCCCAACCTCCCTGGCACGCCTCGGTCAATTTTTCGCCCGCAACTTCCCCGAACCCTGGGCCTACCCTCAAAACTGTTGGCTATAACACACCGATTTGGCCCAAAAATATCCCGTTTGCGCTGTTTGTCCACCCAAATAGCCTCAAAAAATTAAATGGACATCACTGGAAAGATCCCCAACCTCCCTGGCATGCCTCGATAGATTTTTGGCCCATAGCACTCTCGAACAATGGGCCAACCCCCAAAACCGTGGGATATAGCACACCGATTTGTCCTAAAAATGCCTTGATCGTACTGTTTTGCCCGTTTGTCCACCTAAATGGCCACAAAAAATTAAACGCACCACACTTGGACTATCCCCAACCTTCCTGGCATACCCCGGTCAATTTTTGGCCCACAGCATGCTCGAACGCTGGGCCCACCCTCTAAACCATTGGCTATAACACATCGATTTGGCCCAAAAATGTCACATTCCTGCTGTTTGTCCACCCAAATAGCCATGAAAAATTAAATGGACCACACTGGAATGATCCCCAACCTCCCTAGTATTCCCAGGTCAATTTTAGGCCTATAGCATGCCTGGACCATGGGCCTACCCCCAGAACCATGGACTATGGCACACCGATTTAGCCCGAAAATGCCTCATTCATGCCGTTTCACACATTTGTCCACCCAAATGGCAACAAAATATTAAATGGACCACACTGGGATGATCCTCAACCTTCTTGTCATGACCCAATCAATTTTCAATCAATAACATGCCCGAACCCCAGCCCATCCCCAAACCGGTATGCTATAGCACACCCATTTGGCTTGAAAACACCCAATTCGCGCCATTTTGCCAGTTTGTCTACCCAAATGGCCACAAAAAATTAAACAGACCATATTAAGATGATCCCCAACCACCCTGGCATGCCCTGGTTAATTTTTAGCACACAGTATGCTCAGGCCCAGGGCCGGCCCCAAAAATCGTAGGCTATAGCACACTTATTTGGCCCAAAAATCCCCTGTTTGTGTCGTTTTGCTTGTTTGTCCACCTTAATTACCACAAAAAATTAAACAGACCACACTGGGATGATCCCCAACCTCCCTGGAGGCCTCGGTCTATTTTTGGCGCACAGCACGCTCGAGCCCACCCCCTAAACCATGGGATATAGCACACTGACTTTGCTAGAAAATGCCCCGTTCGTGCCGATTCGCCCATTTGTCCACACAAATGGCCACAAAAAATTAAACGGACCACACTAGGATGATCTTAAACCTCCCTAGCAAGCTGAGATCGATTTTTTCCCTACAACGAGCCTGTACCCAGGTCCCACCCCCAAAACCATAGGCTATAGCATACCAATTTCGCCCGAAAATGCCCAATTTGCATCGTTTCACCCGTGTGTCCACCCAACGGACCATGCTGGGCTGATCCCCAACCTCCCTGGCACACCTGTATTGATTTTTTGCCCACAGCACCCCCGGACCCCAGGCCAACCCCAAAAAATGTAGGCTATAGCACATCAATTTATCCCAAAATTGCCCCGTTCATGTAGTTTTGCCATTTGTCTACCCAAATGGCCACGAAAAAGTTAACGGATCATACTGGGACGATCCCTAATCTCCCTACCACGCCCCCTATCAATTTTTAGCCTACAAAATGCCCAAACCCCGAGACCAACCCCAAAACCGTAGCTATAGGACACCGATTTAGCTCGAGAATGGCCCATTCAAACCATTTCTCTCGTTTGTCCACCCAAACGAGGACACCTTCCTGGCATAGGACACCTTCCTGGCATGCCCTGGTCAATTTTCGGCACACGGCATGCCCGGAACCTAGGCCCACCCCCAAAACTGTGGGCTATAGCACACCGATTGGTCCTAAAAATGCCCCGTTCGTGCCGTTTTGCATGTTTGTCCACCCAAATAGCCACTAAAAATTAAATGTACCATACTGGAATAATACCCAACCTCCTTGGCACGCCCTGGTCCATTCTCATCCCACAGCACGCTCGGACCCCGAGTCCACCCCGAAAACCGCAGGCTATAGCTCACTATTTTGCCCTAAAAATACCCCATTCGTGGCGTTTAGCCCATTTGTCCACCTAAATGGCCATGTAAAATTAAACGGACTACACTAGGATGACCCCCAACCTTCCTGGCATACCCCGATCAATTTTCGGCCAACACCAACCCCGAACCTTGGGCCCACCCCCAAAACCGTGGGCTATAGCACACTAATTTGGCTTGAAAATGCCTTGGACACGCGGTTTCGTACATTTTTCCTCCCAAATTGCAATTAAAAATTAAAAAAATCACACTGGGATGATCCCCAACCTCCATGGTATGCCTAGACCCCGAACCCACCCCAAAAACCATGGGCTATAGGACACCGATTTGGCCCATAAATGCCCCATTCGCGCTGTTTCACCCGTTTTTCTATCCAAATGGCCACAAAAGTTAAACGAACCACACTGAAATGATCGCCAATCTCTCTAGCATGCCCCAGTTAATTTTTTGTACACTGTACGCTCGAACCCCAATTCCACCCCCAAACTGTGGGCTATAGCACACCAATTTGGCCTGATAACCTCCCATTTGCGTCGTTTTGCCTGTTTGTCCACCCTAATGGCTAGGAAAAAGTAAATGGACCACACTGGGATGATCCCCAACCTCCCTGGAATGCCCCAATAGATTTTTGGCCCACACCACAACCGGACCTTGGGATCACCCCCGAAACCATGGGCTATAATGATTTATCCTGAAAATGCCTCGTTCGCGCTATTTCGCCCGTTTATCCATCCATATGGCCACAAAAATTAAACGAATCACACTGAGACAATCCCCAACTCTCTGGCATGCCTCGATTAATTTTTTGCCCACAGCATGCCCAGACCCGAGCCCACCCCTAAAAATATGGCTATAGCACACCGATTTGACCAAAAAATGCACCAAACGCGCCGTTTTACCCATTTGTCCTCCCAAATGGCCACAAAAAATTAAATGGACCATACTGGGACTATCCCTAACCTTCCTGACATGCCTAGGTCAATTTTTGGCACACAACACACCCGAACCCCGAGCCCACCCCTGAAACTGTGGGCTATAGCACACTAATTTGGCCCAAAAATTCCCCATTCATGCTGTTTCGCCCGTTTGTCCACCCAAATGGCCACGAAAAGATAAACAAACCCCACTGAGATGATCCCCAACTTTTCTGGCATGCCCTGGTTAATTTTTCGCCGACAGCACACTGGACCCCGGGCCTACCTCTAAATACGTTGGCTATAGCACACTAATTTTTTCAAAAATGCCCCGTTCACGCTTTTTCGCTGGTTTTTCCACCCAAATAGCCACGAAAAATTAAATGGAACACACTGGGATGATCCCAAATATTCCTAGCATGCCCCAATCAATTTTTGGCCGATAGCATGCCCAAAACCCTAGCCCAACCCTGAAAAAGTGGGCAATAGCACACCGATTTTGCTCGGAAATGCTTACGTCCTGCCGTTTCGCCCGTTTGTCCACCCAAATGGTCACAAAAAATTAAACGGACTGTATTGTGATGATCCACAACCTCCCTGACACTCCCCATTCGATTTTTGACCTACGGCACCCTCGGACCCGGACCCACCCCTGAAACCGTGGGCTATAGCACACCAATTTGTCCTGAAAATGCCCCGTTTATGCTCTTTCGACCGTTTGTCCACCCAAATGGCCACGAAAATTAAATGGACCACACTTGGACGATCCCGTACCTCCCTGGAATACCCCATTTAGTTTTTGACCCACAGCACACCTAGACCCCGGGCCCACCCCCAAAACCGTTGGCTATAGCATACTGATTTTGCCCAAAAACACAACGTTCGTGCTATTTTACCCATTTGTCCAACCAAATGGCCATAGAAAATTAAACGGACCATGCTGGGACGATCCCCAACCTCTCTAGCAGGTCCCAGTCTATTTTCATCCCATAGCACGCCCGGAGCCCTGGCCCACCCCGAAACCAGGGGCTAAAGCACACTGATTTGCTCAAAAATGCCTCATTCGCGTGTATTCACCCGTTTGTCCATACAAATTGCCACAAAAAATCAAACGAACCACACTGAGATGGTCCCCAACCTTCTTGGCATGCCCCAATCGATTTTTGGCCTACAGCACGCCCGAACCCTGGGCCCACCCCTAAAATTGTGGGCAATAGCACACCGATTTGGCTCAAAAATGGCCGGTTCGCGCCTTTTTGCCTGTTTGTCCACCTTAAGGGTCTTTGAAAATTAAACGGACCACACTAGAATGAACCCCAACATCCCTGGCATGCCTCGATTGATTTTTGGCCCATAGCACGCCCATACCCCAGGACCATCCCCGAAATTGTGGGCTATATAGCACATCGATTTAGCCTAAAAATGCCCCATTTGCACCGTTTTGCCTATTTGTCCACCCAAATAGCCCCAAAAAATTAAACGAACTATACTAGGATGATCCCCAACCTTCCTGGCACGCCTCGGTTAATTTTCAGCCCACAGCACGCCCGAATCCCATGACCACCCCCAAAATCGTTGGCTATAAGATATTGATTTGGCCTAAAAACCCTCTTCTTGCATCGTTTGGCCTGCTTGTTCACCAAAATGGCCATGAAAAATTAAACGGACCACACTGCGATGATCGCCAACCTCTCTGGCAGGCCCCAATCTATTTTGGACCCAGAACACGGCCGGACACTGGGCCCACCCCAAAATCATGGGCAATATCATACTGATTTGGCCCGAAATTACCCCATTTGCGCCATTTCACCGATTTCTCCACCTAAATGGCCACAAAAAATTAAACGAACTATGCTGGGATGATCTCCAACCTCCCTGGCATGCCCCGGTCGATTTTCGACCTACAGCACGCCCAGACCATGGGCTTACCTCCAAAATCGTAGGCTATAGCACACTGATTTGGCCCAAAAATGCCCCGTTCGCGCTATTTTGCCCGTTTGTCCCCCCAAATGGCCACAAAAAATTAAACTGACCATACTAGGACTATCCCCAATCTCCCTAGCCGCCCCGATCAATTTTTGGTCCATAGCACACCTAGACACCGGGCCCACCCCAGAGACCGCGGGCTACAGTACACTGATTTGTCCCAAAAATGCTTCGTTTGAGCCGTTTTGCTAATTTGTCCACCCAAATGGCCATGAAAAATTATACGGACCACACTGGGACGATTCCCAGCCTCCTTAGATCACCCTGGTCAATTTTCGACCCACAGCACGCTTGGAACTCAGGCCCACCCCTAAAACCGTGGGCTATAGCACACCGATTTATCATGAAAATACCTCGTTTAAGCTATTTCGCCCATTTTTCCACCAAAATGGCCACAAAAAATTTAATGAACCATACTGAGATGAACCCCTTCCTCCCTGGCATACCCCGACCAATTTTCATCCAACAACATGCCCATACCCCAGGCCCACCCCCAAAATCGTGGGCTATAGCACACTGATTTGGCCTAAAAATGCCCTATTCGCACCATTTTGCCCGTTTGTCCGCCCAAATAGCCATGAAAAATTAAACAGACCACACTTGGATGATCCCCAACCTCCCTGGCATACCCCGATAGATTTTTGGCCAACAGCACACCAGGACCCCGAGCCCACCCCCGAAACCATGGTCAATAGCACATTATTTGGCCAGAAAATGCCCCGCTCGTGCCTTTTTGCCTGTTTGTCCACTCAAATATCCACAAAAAATTAAACAGATCATACAAGGATGATCCTTAACCTCCCTAGCATGCCTCGGTTGATTTTTGGCCCACAGCACGCCCTGAACTCAGGCCTACCCCCTAAATTGTGGGCTATGGCACACCGATTAGGCCCTAAAATGCATCTTTCCCGTTGTTTTGCTCGTTTGTCCACCTAAATAGCCACGTAAAATTAAACGGACCACACTTAGATGATCCCCAACCTCCCTGGCATCCCTAAAACCGTTGTCTATAGCGCACTGATTTGGCCTGAAAATGCGCCATTAACATTGTTTCACACGTTTGTCCTCTTAAATGGCCACGAAATATTAAACAAACCACACTAGGACGATCTTTACCCCCCTTGGCATGCCCCGATCGATATTCGTTCAGAGAACGCCCGAACCCTGGGCCCACCCCCAAATCTAGGGGCTATAGCACACCGAGTTGTCCCAAAAATGCCACGATCGCACCATTTTGATCGTTTGTCCACCCAAATGGCCACAAAAAATTAAACGGACCACTCAAGGACTATCTCCAATGTTCCTGGCATGCCCTGGTCACTTTTCATCAAATAGAACGCGCGAACCCTGGGCCCACCCTCAAAATCGTTGGCTATAACACACCGATTTGGCCTGAATATGCCCCGTTCGCGTCGTTTGTCCACCCAAATGGCCATGAAAAATTAAACGTACCATACTGGAATGATCCCCAACCTCACTGGCATGCCCTAGTCGATTTTTGGCCCACAACACGCCCGGTCATTAGGCCCACCCCTGAAACCGTGGGCTATATCACACCGATTTAGCCGAAAAATGTCACGTTCGTGTCGTTTCACCTGTTTTATCCACCCAAATGGCCAAGAAAAATTAAAAGGACCACACTGGGATGATCCTCAACCTTCTTGGCACCCACCGATCGATTGTTGGCCCACAGCACGCTCGAACTCCGACTCACCCTAAAACCGTGGGCTATAGCACACGAATTTGGCCCAAAAATGCCCCGTTTTTGCTGTTTTGCCCATTTGTCCACCCAAATTGCCACAAAAAATTAAACCAACCATACAGAGATGATCCCCATGCTCCCTGGAAGGCCCTGGTCCATTTTAGACCCACAGCATGCCTGGGCCCACCTCTTAAACCATGGACTATAGCACACCAATTTGGCTCAAAAATGCCCAGTTCGTGATGTTTCGCCCCTTTGTCCGCCCAAATGGCCACAAAAACTTAAATGAATAATACTGGTATGATCCCCAACCCCCCTGAGAAGCCGCGATAGATTTTTAGACCATAGCAATCCTGGACCCCGGGCCCACCACTGAAACCATGGGCTGATCCACCCAAATGGCCATGAAATATTAAACGAACCAATTTGAGATGATCCTTAACCTCCCTGGCAAAGCCCAATCGATTTTCGGCCCACAGCATACCCAGACCCCGAGCCCACCTCCTAATCTATGAGCTATAGCACACCGATTTAGCCCAAAAATGCACCGCTCACGTTGTTTCACCATTTTTCCACCCAAATTGCTATGAAAAATTTAACGGACTACACTGGGACGATCCCCAACCTCCCTGGCATACCCCGGTCAATTTTTAGCCCATGCCACGCCTGGACCCCGAGACCACCCCCGTAATCGTTGGCTATAGCACATCGATTTGACCTGAAAATGCCTTATTCATGCCATTTCACTCGTTTGTCCAGCCAAATGGCCACGAAAAATTAAACAGATCATATTGGGATGATCCCAACATCCCCAGCACGCCTCGATCAACTTTGGGTTTACAGCATGCCTAGACCACGATCCCACCCCCAAATCCGTAGGCTATACCACACCGATTTGTCTCGAAAATGCTTCGTTCGCATTGTTTTGCATGTTTGTCAACCCAAATAGCCACAAAAAATTAAATGAATGACGCTGGGATGATCCTTAACCTCTCTGGCATACCCCGATCAATTCTCAGCTCATTGTATGCTCTGACCCTGGGCCCACCCACAAAACCGCAGGCTACAACTCACCAATTTGGCCCAAAAATACCCCGTTCATGCCATTTTACCCATTTGTCCACCCAAATAACCACGTAAAATTAAACAGACCACACTAGGATGGCCCCCAACCTTCCTGGCATGCCCCGATCAATTTTTGGCCCACAGCACCCCCGAACCCCATGCCCACAACCCAAACCGTGGGCTATAGCACACTGATTTGGCCCCAAAATGCCCCGTTCGTGTGGTTTCGCCCGTTTGTCCACCCAAATAGCCACAAAAAATTAAACAGACCACACTGGGATGATCCCCGAACTCAGTGGCATGCCCCGATTGATTTTAGGCCCACTGCACGCCCGGACCCCAGGCACACCCCCAAAACCGTAGGCTTTATCCCAAGTTTTAGCCTAAAAATGCCCCATTAGCGGTGTTTCACCTGTTTGTCTACCTAGATGGCAAAAAAAATTAAACAAACCATACTGGGAAGATCCCCAACCTCCCTAGAATAAGTCGATTGATTTTTGGCCCATAGTATACTCTAATCCCGAGCCCACCCCTAAAACTGTGGGTTATAGCATACCGATTGGGTTATAGCACACTGATTTGGCCTGAAAACCATCCATTCGCTCCGTTTCACCTATTAGTCCACCCTAATGGCCATAAAAACTTAAACGAACCATACTGATATGGTCCTCAACCTCCTTGGTACGCCTCGATAGATTTTTAGCCCATAACACACCCGAACCCCGGGCTCACCTCCAAAACCATGGGCTATAGCACCCCAATTTCACTTGAAAATTGCCACAAAAAGTAAAACGGACCACACTGAAATAATCCACAATGTTCTTGGTATCCCTCGGTCGATTTTTGACCCAAAGTACGCACGAACCCAGGCGCACCCCCAAAACTGTGGGCTATACCACATCGATTTGACCCAAAAATGCCTCGAACGCATTGTTTCAACTATTCGTCCTCTCAAATGGCCACAAAAGATTAAACAGAACATACTGGGACTATCCCCAACCGTTCTGGCAAGCCCCACTTAATTTTTAGCCATCAGCACGCCCGAACCTTGGGCCCACCCCCAAAATCGTGGGCTATAGCATATCGATTTGGCTCGAAAGTGCCCCGTTCGTCCCGTTTCGCCCGTTTGTCCACCCAAATGGCTACAAAAAGATAAACGGACCACACTGGGATGATCCCCAACTCCCTGGAATGCCTCGATCAGTTTTTGGACCGTAGGATACCGGAACCCCAGGCCTACCCCCAAAGACGTGGGCTATAGCACACAGATTTATCCCGAAAATGGCCCGTTCGCGCCGTTTCACCAGCTTGTCAACCCAAATCACCACAAAAGATTAAACTGGCCACACTGGAATGATTCCAACCTTCCTGGCATGCCTCCCCCAATTTTTGACCCCCAACATGCTCGAACCCCGGGCCTACCCCCAAAACTGTAGGCTATACCACACCGATTGAGCTCAAAAATGCTCTGTTCGCATTGTTTTGCCCGTTTGTCTGCCCAAATGGACACACAAAATTAAATGGACCGCACTGGATAAACCTCAACCACCCTGGCACGCCACGGTTGATTTTTGGGCTATAGCACGCTCGGATCCTGGGCTCACCCCTAAAATCGTAGGCTATAACACACCGATTTGGCCTAAAAATACCCCATTTGTGCCGTTTCGCCCGTTTGTCTACCCAAAGGGCCATAAAAAAATTAAACAGACCATACTGGGAAGATCCCCAACCACCCGGGCCAGCCCCGGTCAATTTTTAGTCCACAACATGCCCAGACACTATGCCCAACCCCAAAATCGTGGGATATAGCACACTGATTCTGCCCAAATATGACCCATTCACACTATTTCACACATTTGTCCACCCAAATGGCCATAAAAAATTAAAAGGAGCATACTGGGATGATCCTCAACATCCCTGGCATGCCTCGGTTAATTTTTGGCCCACAGCACGCCCGAACCCCAGGCCCACTCCTTACATCGTAGGCTATAACACATTGATTTGGCCTGAAAATGCACCGTTCGCGTTGTTTCGCCAATTTGTCTACCCAAATGGCCATGAAATATTAAATGGACCACACTGGAATGATCCCCAACCTCCCTGGCACACTCCAATCTATTTTTGGCCCGCAGAATGCCCGAACCCCGGGTCCACCCCAAAAACCGTGGACTATAGCACACCGATTGAGCTAGAAAATGCTTTGTTCGTGCTATTTTTCCCTTTATCCACCCAAATGGCCACGTAAAATTAAACGGACCGCACTGAATGATCTAAAACCTCCCTGGCACGCTCCGATTGATTTTTGGCCCAAGCACAGTCGGACCCTGGAACTACCCCTAAAATTGTAGGCTATAGCACACCGATTTGGGCCGAAAATACTTCGTTTGCGCTGTTCTGCCGTCGTCTACCCAAATGGCCTCAAAAAATGAAACGAACCACACTGGGATGATCCCCAACCTCCCTGTCATGCCTCAGTCAATTTCAGCCCATAGTATGCCCGGGCCTAGGGCCCACCCTAAAAACCGTAGTCTATAGTAAACCAATTTGGCCTGAAAACCCCCCATTCGCATTGTTTCGCCTGTTTGTCCACCCAAATGACCACATAAAACTAAACAAACAATACTGGGATGATGCCCAGCCTTCCTGGCACACCCCACTTGAGTTTCGACCTACAGTACGCCATGACCTCGCGGACATCCTCAAAACCGTGGGCAATAACACACTGATTTAGTCCAAAAATGCCCCAATCGCACCGTTTTGCCTGTTTGTCCGTCCAAATGGACACAAAAAACTAAACGGACTACACTGAGTCAATTCCCAACCTCCCTGTCACTCCCCAGTCAATTTTTAGCCCACAGAATGCCCGGACCCTAGGCCCACCCTCAAAACTGTGGGCCATAGCACACTTATTTGACCCAAAAATACCCTATTCGTGCCGTTTAGCCTGTTTATCTACCCAAATGGCCACGAAAAATTAAACGTACCATACAGGAATGATCCCCAATCTCCTTGGCACGTCCGATCAATTTTTGGCCAACAGCACACCCTGACCCCGGGCTCACCCACAAAAACGTGGGCTATAGGACACCGATTTGAACCAACAATGCCCCATTTGTGCCGTTTTGCCCATTTGTCCACCAAAATGAACACAAAAAATTAAATGGACCACACTGGGAGGGTCCTTAAGCCCCTGGCAAGCCATGGTAGATTTTTAACCCACAGCAATCCCGGAACCCGAGTCCACCCCCGAAACCGTGGGCTATAGCACATCAATTTGGCTTGAAAATGCCCCGTTCACGCCGTTTCGCTCGTTTATCCACCAAAATAGCCATGAAAAATTAAATGGACCACGCTGGGACGATCTCCAACCTCACTGGGATGCCCCAATCGATTTTTGATGCATAAAAAGCCCGAAACCCAGGACCACCCCCAAAACCATGGGCTATAGCACATCGATTTGACGCGAAAATACCCCGTTCGTGCCATTTCGCCCGTTTGCCCACCCAAATGTCCACAAAAAATTAAACGGACCACACTGGAATGATCCCCAACCTCTCTGGCATGCCTTGATCAATTTTTGGCTGACAGCATGCCCGTACCCCTCCCCATCCCCGAAACTTTGGGCTATAAAACACCAATTTTGCTCGAAAATGCCCCGTTCGCACCATTTCATCAGTTTGTCCACCCTAATGGCCACGAAAAATTAAACGAACCACATTGGGTTGATCCCAACCTCCCAGGCATACCCCGATATATTTTCTGCCCACAACACACCCGGACCCCATGCACACCCCCAAAACCGTTGGATATAACACACTAATTTAGCCTGAAAATACCCCGTTCACGCTATTTCGCCCGTTTATCCACCAAAATGGCAACAAAAAATTAAACAAACCACACTGGGATGTCCCCAACCTCCCTGGCATGCACCTCTACCCCCTCAACCATGGGCCATAGCACACCGATTTGGCTTGAAAATGCCCCTTTCACGTTGTTTCACTCGTTTGTCCACCCAAATAGCCAAAAAAATTAAACGGACCGCACAGGAACGATCACCAACATCCCTGGCACGCCCCAGTCGATTTTTAGCCCACAACACGCTAAGACCCCTAGCCCACCCATGTAACCAAAGGTTATAGCGCACCGATTTGTCCCAAAAATGACCCATTTATGTCGTTTCGCTCGTTTGTCCACCCAAATAGCAACAAAAAATTAAACGAACCACTCAAGGACGATCCCCAACCTCCATGGCACACCCCACTCAATTTTTGGCCAACAGAACCCCCGAAACCCGAACCCACCCTTAAAATCATGGGTTATAGCACACCGATTTGGCCTGAAAATGTCCCATTAGCATTGTTTTGCCCGTTTGTCAACCCAAATGGCCATAAAAATTAAACAAACTATAGTGGGAAGATCCCCAACCTCGCTGACATGCCCCGATAAATTTTCAGCTGATAGCACGCTCGGACCCCAGGCCCACCCCCAAAACCATTGGCTATAGCATACCGATTTGGCCCAAAAATACCCCGTTCGCGCTGTTTTGCCCGTTTGTCCAGCCAAATGGCCACAAAAAATTAAACGGACTACTATGGGATGATCCTCAACACCCCTGGCATGCGTCATTCGATTTTCAGCCGACAGCATGCCCAGAACCCAGGTCCAACCCCAAAAACATTGGCTACAGCACACCGATTTGGCTTGAAAATGCCCTGTTCGCACTGTTTCGCTCGTTTATCCACCCAAATAGCCACGAAAAACTAAATAGACCACACTGAGAAGATCCCCAACCTCCCTGGCATACCTTGGTTGATTTTGGACCACAACACACTCGAACCCCGAGCCCACCCCCGAAACCGTGGGTTATAGTACACCGATTTAGCCCGAAAATGCCTCGTTTGCGCCGTTTGTCCACCTAAATGGCCATGTAAAACTAAATATACCACACTCAGACGATCCTCAACCTCCCTAGCGTGCCTCGGTTAATTTTCGGTACAAAACATGCCCGGACCCCAGGCTCACCCTCAAAATTGTGGGCTATCGCACACCGATTTAGTCCGAAAATGCCCCATTCGTGCCTTTTCACCCGTTTGTCCACCCAAATGGCCACAAAAAATTAGACAGGCCACACTGCGACAATCCTTAACCTCCCTGGCAATCCCCAATCGATATTTGGCCCACAGAACACCTGGACCCCTACCCTCACAACCATAGGCCATAGCACACTGAAAAGGCCCAAAAATGCCCCGTTCACATTGTTTCACCCATTATTCCGCCCAAATGGCCATAAAAAATTAAACGGACCACACTGGAATGATCCCCAATATTCTTGGCTCGTCCAGATTAAGTTTTGGCCCACAGTACGCCTGGACCCCAGGCCCACCCGAAAGCCAAGGGCTATATAACGCACCGATTTGTCCTAAAAATGCCCTGTTCGTGCCGTTTCGCCTGTTTGTCCACCCAAATAGCCACAAAAAATTAAATGAATAACACTGAGATGATCCCTAACCTCCTTGGCATGCTCCAGTCAATTTTCTGCCCAAATCATGCTCTAAACCTGGGCCCTCCCCCAAAATCGTGGGCTATAGCACACCAATTTGGCCTGAAAATGAGTTGTTCGCGTTGTTTCGCCCATTTATCCACCCAAATAGCCACAAAAAATTAAACGGACCATACTGGGATGATCCTCAACCTCCATGGTATGCCCCTGTCAATTTTTGGCCCACAGCACGCTCGGACCCCAAGCCTACTCTCTAAACTGTAGGCTATAACACATTGATTTGGCCCGAAAATACCCTATTCGCGCCGTTTCGTCTGTTTGTCCATACAAATAACCATGAAAAATTAAACGGACCATATTGGAACGATCCTCAACCCCCCTGGCACTACCCGATCTATTTTTGGCCCACGACAGTCCCAGACCCAGGGCCACCACCAAAACCATGGGCTATAGCACACAGATTTGGCCCAAAAATTCCCCGTTTCACCCATTTGTACATCCAAATGGCAACGAAAATATAAACAGACCACAATGGGAAGATTCCTTACCTCCCTAGCATGCCTCGATCAATTTTTAGCCTACAGCACATCTGGACCCTAAGCCCACCCCCAAAACCGTGGGCTATAAAATACTAATTTGGCCTGAAAATGTCCCGTTCGTGCCATTACGCCCATTTGTCAAATCAAATCGCCTTGAAAAATTAAATAGACCATATTAGGATGATCTCCCTCAGTAAGCTTGGACCTCGGGCCTACCCTCAAAACCATGGGCTATAGCACACTGATTTGGCCTGAAAATGCTCCGTTTGTGCTGTTTAGCCTATTTATCCACCAAAATAACCACGAAAAATAAAATGGAGCACAAGATCGATTTTTGGCCCACGACAGGCTCGAACCTTGGGCCCACCCCTAATATCGTGGGCTATAGCACAACGCTTTGGCCAGGCAATGCCCCGTTCGCTCCGTTTCGCCCGTTTATCCATACAAATAGCCACAAAAAATTAAAGGGACCACGTTGGGAAGACCCCCAAGCTCCCTAGCATGCCTCAATCAATTTTCAACCCACAGCAAAACTGGACCCCGGTCCCACCCCCAAAATCGTGGGCTATAGCACACCAATTTGGTCTGAAAACACCCCATTCACTCTGTTTGGCCCGTTTGTCCACGTTAATGGCCACGAAAAATTAAATAGACCATACTGGGATAATCCCCAACTTCCTAGGAATGCGCCAGTCCATTTTTAGCCCACAACATGCCTAGAACCCAGGCTCACCCCCAAAACCGTGGGCTATAGCACACTGATTTGGCCCAAAAATATCCCGTTCGCCCCGTTTTACCCATTTGTCCGCCCAAATAGCCATGAAAAATTAAACAAACCTCACTGAGAAGATCCCTAACCTCCCTGGCATACGTTGGTGGATTTTTGGCCCACTACACGCCCGAACCCCAAGTCCATCCACAAAACTGTGAGCTATAGCACAATGATTTGATCCGAAAATGCCCCGTTCGCCCGTTTGTCAAGACAAATGGCCACATAAATTTAAACAGACCACACTAGGACTATTACCAACCTTCCTAGCATTCCTCGGTTGATTTTTGTCCCACAGCACTTCCGAACCCTAAGTCCACCCCCAAAACCGTGGGTTATAGCACACTGCTTTGGCTCGAAAATGCCCTGTTCGTGCCATTTCTCCCGTTTGTCCACCCAAATAGCCAAGAAAAATTAAATGGACCATACTGGGATGATCCTCAACCTCCCTGGTATGCCCCGGTCAATTTTTGGCCCACAGCACACTCGAACCTCGGGCTCACCCCCAAAACTATGGGCTATAGACCGATTTAACCTGAAAATGCCCCATTTGCGTCGTATTACCCGTTTGTCCATACAAATGGCCACGAAAAATTAAACGGACCACAATAGGATAATCCCCAACCTCCTTGGCAGGCCCCAGTAGATTTCTGGCCCACAGCACGCCCGGATCCCTACCCCTACAACCATGGGTGATAGCACATTGATTTGGCCTGAAAATTCCTTGTTCACGTTGTTTCATCCGTTTTTCCACCCAAATGACCACGAAAAATTAAATGGACCATACTAAAATGATCCCCAATATCCTTGGCACACCCTGATCGATTTTTGGCCCATAATGCGCCTGGACCCCTAGCCCACCCCCCGAAACCATGGTTTATAGCGCACCGATTTATCCCAAAAATGCCCAGTTTGTGCCGTTTCGCATGTTTTTCCATCCAAATAGTCACGAAAAATTAAATGAACCACACCGTTTTGTCCCCAAAATGACGCGTTCGCATCGTTTTGCCCGTTTGTCCACCCAAATGGCCACGAAAAATTAAACGAACCACACTGGGTGGATCCCCAACCTTCCTGGTACACCCCAGTTGATTTTTGTCCCACAACATGCTCGAACCCCAGGTCCACCCCCAAAACTACGGGCTATAGCAAACCGATTTGGCACGAAAATGCCTCGTTTATGCCGTTTCGCTCGTTTGTCCACCAAACTATCCACAAAAAGATAAATGGACCACATTGGTACGATCCTCAACCCCTCAGTCATGTCACGGTTGATTTTTGGCCCACAACATGATCTAACCCCTAACCCACCCCTAAAACCATGAGCTATAGCACACCGATTTTTCCCAAAAATTCTTCGTCCATGCCGTTTTGCCTGTTTGTCCACCCAAATAGCCACAAAAAATAAAATGAACCACACTGGGACACTCCCCAAACTCCATGGAACACCTCAATCAATTTTTGGCACACAGCATTCCCGGACCCCAGGCCCATGCCCAAAACCATGCACTGTAGCATATCCATTTGCGATAAAATTGCTCTGTTCATGCTGTTTCGCCCGTTTGTCCACCCAAATGGCCATAAAAAATTAAACGGACCACACTGGAATGATCCCAACATACCTAGCTCATTTCGGTCAAATCTTGGCCCATAGCATGCCCGAACCTCGAGTTCGCCCCTAAAATCGTGGGCTATAGCACATAAATTTTACTCGAAAATGCACCACTCGTGCTGTTTTGCCCATTTGTCACCCCAAATAGCCATAAAAAATTAAATGGACCATACTAAAAAGATCCTCAACCTCCCTGATATGCCACAGTCAATTTTTGACCCACAGCACACTCGGACCCCGGCTACCCCAAAATTGTGGGCAATAGCACACCGATTTTACCCAAAAATGCCCCATTTGCGCTGTTTCGCCCGTTTGTCCACCCAAATGGCAACGACAAATTTAACGGACCATACTGGGATGATCCCCCACCCTCCCTGCCATGCCCCAGTCATCTTTTATCCCATGCCATGCACGGACCCTGGGCCCACCCCCAAAACCTTGGGCTAAGCACACCGATTTGGCCCGAAAACTCCCTATTCCTGCCATTTCGCCCATTTGTCCACCCAAATGGCAAAGAAAAATTTAACGGACCATACTAGGATGATCCCCAACCTCCCTGGCACGCCCTGATTAATTTTCTACGCACAAAATGAATAAAACCCAAGCCCACCACCAAAACTGTGGGCTATAACACACCTATTTAGACCTAAAATGGCCCGTTTGTGCCGTTTCGCCTGTTTATCCACTAAAATGGCCACGAAATGTTAAACAAACTACACTAGGATTATCCTCAACCTCCCTGGCATGCCCCGATCGATTTTCGGCCCACAGCACGCTCGACCCCAGGCCCACCCCCAAAACTGTGGGCTATAGCACACCGATTTGGCTTGAAAATGCCTCATTTGCGTCATTTTGCCAGTTTGTCCACTAAAATGGCCACTAAAAATTAAACAGCCCATATTAGGATAATCCTCAACCTCCCTAGCACACCCCGGTCGATTTTCGGCCCACAGCACGCTCAAACCCTGAGCCCATCCCCAAAATCGTGGGCTATAGCACACCGATCTGTCACAAAAATGCCCCATTTATGTTATTTCGCCCATTTGTTCGCCAAAATTGCCACAAAAAATTAAACGGACCACATTAGGAGTATTCTCAACCCCCTTAGCATGCCCCGATCAACATTTGGCACACAGCACGGTGAAACTCTAGACTCGTCCTCAAAACTGTGGGCTATAGCACACCGATTGGGCCTAAAAATGCCCAACCTCACGGACCATACTGGAATGATCCCCATTCTCCCTGGCATACCCCAGTCAATTTTCAGCCCACAGCGTGCTCGAACCCCAGGGCCACCCCCGATACTATGGGCTATAGCACATTGATTTGGTCCAAAAACTTTCCATTCGTACTTTTTTGCCTGTTTGTCCACCCAAATGGCAACAATAAATTAGACGGACCATACTGAGAAAATCCCCAACCTCTATGGCATGACTCGGTCGATTTTCTTCCTAAAGAACACTCGGACCCCCGTCTCACCCCTAAAACCGTGGGCTATAGCACACTAATTTAGCCAGAAAATGCCCCGTTCGTGCCGTTTTGCCCGTTTGTTCACCAAATATCCACTTAAAATTAAATGGAACGCACTGGATGATCCCCAACCTCCTTGGTACACCCCGATCAATTTTTGTCCCACAGTTTGCATGTACCCCGGGTCCACCCCTAAAACTGTGGGCTACAACACAACATTTAGATCGAAAATGCCCCAATCGCACCGTTTCACTTGTTGTCCACCCAAATGTCCACGAAAATGTAAATGGACCGTACTAGAATGATCACCAACATCCTTGGCATGCCTCGGTCAGTTTTTGGCCTACAGTACGCCAGAACCCTAGGCTCATCCCCATAACCGTGGCCTATAGCACACCGATTTGGCTTGAAAACCCCCCGTTTGTGCCGTTCCGCCCGTTTATCCATCCAAATTGCCAAGAAATATTAAATGGACCATACTAGGATAATCCCCAATCTCCCTGGCATGGCTCGATCAATTTTTCACCCACAGTACGCCCGAACCCCGATATCACCCCCGAAACCCCTGGCTATAGTACACCGATTTGGCCCAAAAATGCTCCGTTCGCGTCGTTTAGAAGGTTTGTCTCACCAAAAACTCAAGTGCGGCTCTCTACCCTTCTGTGGAAT
>NW_025839619.1:0-4525 GCF_002878395.1 Capsicum annuum | reverse complement strand
ACAAGCCCCAGTTAATTTTCAGCCAACAGCACTCTCAGACCTTGGGCCCACCCCAAAAACCATGGGCTATAGCACACTGATTTGACCTGTAAAAGCGCCATTCGCGCGGTTTCGCCCGTTTGTCCACCCAAATAGCGATGAAAAATTAAATGGACCACACTGGGATGATTACCAACCTCCCTGGCATACCCCGGTCGATTTTCAGCCCACAGCACGCCCGGACCCCGGCTTCACCCCCAAAACCATGGGCTAAGCATACTGATTTAGCCTAAAAACACCCAATTTATGACATTTTTCACGTTTTTCCACCGAAATAGCCACTATAAATTAAATGGACCACACTGGGATGATCCCGAACCTCTCTAACATGCCTTGGTTAATTTTCATCCTATAGTACGTCTAAACCTCGAGCCCACCCCTGAAATCTAGGCTATAGCACAACAATTTGGCACGAAAACCCCCCGTTCGCGCTATTTCGCCCGTTTGTCCACCCAAATGGCCATGAAAAATTAAACAGACCACACTGGGAAGATCTCTATCCTCCCTGACACGCCCCAATCAATTTTCAGCCCACACCACACCTGGACCCTAGTCCCACCCTCAAAACTGTGGGCTATAGCACATCGATTTAGCCCAAAAATGCCCCATTTGAGCCGTATTGCCCGATTTTTCCATAAAAATGGCCACAAAAAATTAAACGAACCACAATAGGATAATCCCCAAATTCCCTGGCAGGTCCCAGTCGATTTCTAGCCCACAGTACGCCCGGATCCCTACCCCCACAACCATGGGTCATAGCACATTGATTTGGCCTGAAAATTCCTTGTTCACGCTGTTTCGTTCGTTTTTCCACCCAAATGACCACGAAAAATTAAATGGACCATACTAAAATGATCCCTAACATCCCTGGCATACCCTGATCGATTTTTGCCCCATAATGCGCCTGGACCCCTGCCCACCCCCCGAAACCATGGTCTACAGCGCACCGATTTATCCCAAAAATGCCCTGTTTGTGCCATTTCGCATGTTTGTCCATCCAAATAGTCACAAAAAATTAAATGAACCACACCGTTTTGTCCCAAAAATGACGCATTCGCATCGTTTTGCCCGTTTGTCCACCCAAATGGCCACGAAAAATTAAACGAACCACACTGGGTGGATCCCCAACCTCCCTGGTACACCCCAGTTAATTTTTGTCCCACAACATGCTCGAACCCCAGGTCCACCCCAAAAACCACGGGCTATAGCAAACCGATTTGGCACGAAAATGCCTCGTTTGTGCTGTTTCGCTCATTTGTCCACCAAACTATCCACAAAAAGATAAATGGACCACATTGGTACGATCCTCAATCGCTCAGTCACGTCGCGGTTGATTTTTGGCTGACAGCACGATCGAACCCCTACCCCCCCTAAAACCATGAGCTATAGCACATCGATTTTTCCCGAAAATTCTCCGTCCATGCCGTTTTGCTTGTTTGTCCACCCAAATAGCCATCAAAAATAAAATGAACCACACTGGGACACTCCCCAACCTCCATGGAATACCTCGATCAATTTTTGGCACACAGCATTCCCGGACCCCAGGCCCATGCCCAAAACCATGCACTGTAGCATATCAATTTGCGATAAAACTGCTCTGTTCGCGTTGTTTCGCCCGTTTGTCCACCCAAATGGCCATGAAAGATTAAACAGACCACACTGGAATGATCACAACATACCTGGCTCATTTCGGTCAAATCTTGGCCCATAGCATGCCCGAACCTCTAGTCCACCCCTAAAATCGTGGGCTATAGCACATCAATTTTACTCGAAAATGCACCATTCGTGCTGTTTCACCCATTTGTCACCCCAAATAGCCATAAAAAATTAAACGGACCATACTAAAAAGATCCTCAACCTCCCTAGCATGCCTCGGACAATTTTTGTCCCACAGCACACTAGGACCCCGGCTACCCCGAAATTGTGGGCAATAGCACACCGATTTTACCCAAAAATGCCCCATTTGCGCTGTTTTGCTCGTTTGTCCACCTAAATGGCAAAGAAAAATTTAACGGACCATACTGGGATGATCCCCCACCCTCCCTGGCATGTCCCAGTCATGTTTTATCCCATAGCATGCACGGACCCTGGCCCCACCCCCAAAACCTTGGGCTAAGCACACCAATTTGGCCCAAAAACTCCCTGTTCATGCCATTTCGCCTGTTTGTCCACCCAAATGGCAAAGAAAAATTTAACGGACCATACTAAGATGATCCCCAACCTCCCTGGCACACCCTGATTAATTTTCTACGCACAGCACGAATAAAACCCAAGCCCACCCCCAAAACTGTGGGCTATAACACACCTATTTGGACCTAAAATGCCCTGTTTGTGCTGTTTCGCCCGTTTATCCACTAAAATGGCCACGAAATGTTAAACAAACCACACTAGGATAATCCTCAATCTCCCTGTTATGCCCCGATCAATTTTCGGCCCACAGCACGCTCGAACCCCAGGCCCACCCCCAAAACTGTGGGCTATAGCACACCGATTTGGCTTTAAAATGCCCCGTTTGCATCGTTTTGCTAGTTTGTCCCCTAAAATGGTCAATAAAAATTAACCGGCCCATATTGGGATGATCCTCAACCTCCGTGGCATACCTCGGTCGATTTTCGACCCACTGCACACTCGAACCCAGAGCCCATCCCTAAAATCGTGGGCTATAGCACACCGATCTGGCACAAAAATGCCCCATTTATGTTATTTCACCTATTTGTCCGCAAAAATTGTCACAAAAAATTAAATGGACCACATTAGGAGGATTCTCAACCCCCTTGGCATGCCCCGTCCAATATTTGGCACACAGCACGGTGAAACTCCGGACCCATCCTCGAAACTGTAGGCTATAGCACACCGATTTGGCCTAAAAATGCCCAACCTCACGGACTATACTGGGATGATCCCCATTCTCCCTGGTATACCCCAGTCAATTTTCGACCCACAGAGTGCCCGAACCCCAGGGCCACCCCCGATACCATGGGCTATAGCACACTGATTTGGCCCAAAAACTTCCCATTCGCGCTTTTTTACCCGTTTGTCCACCCAAGTGGCCACAATAAATTAGACGGACCATACTGAGATAATCCCCAACCTCTATGGCATGCCTCAGTCGATTTTCTTCCTAAAGCACACTCGGACCCCCGTCCCACCCCCAAAACCGTGGGCTATAGCACACTAATTTAGCCAGAAAATGCCCCGTTCGTGCCACTTTGCCCGTTTGTTCAACAAATATCCACTTAAAATTAAATGGAACACACTTGGATGATCCCCAACCTCCTTGGTACACCCCGATCAATTTTCAGCCCACAGTTTGCATGTACCCCGGGTCCACCCCTAAAATTGTGGGCTACAACACAACATTTGGATCGAAAATGCCCCATTCGCACCGTTTCACTTGTTGTCCACCCAAATGTCCACGAAAATGTAAATGGACCGTACTAGAATGATCCCCAACATCCCTGGCATGCCCCGGTCAATTTTTGACCTACAGTACGCCAGAACCCTGGGCTCACCCCCATAACCATGGCCTATAGCACACCGATTTGGCTTGAAAACCCCCCGTTTGTGCCGTTTCGCCCGTTTATCCACCCAAATTACCAAGAAATATTAAATGGACCATACTAGGATGATCCCCAATCTCCCTGGCATGGCTCGATCAATTTTCCGCTCACAGTACGCCCGAATCGCGGGATCAACCCCGAAACCCTTGGCTATAGCACACCGATTTGGCCCAGAAATGCTCCGTTCGCGTCGTTTAGAAGGTTTGTCCACCCAAATGGCCATGAAAAATTAAACGGACCACAGTAGAATGATCCCCAACCTCCCCGACACGCCTTGGTTATTTTTCGACCAACAGTACGCTCGAATCCCGAGCCCTCCCCCGAAACCGTAGGATATAACTCACTGATTTGGCTCAAAACTCCTCGTTCATGCTGTTTCAACCATTTGTCCATCCAAATGGCCACGAAAAATTAAACGGACCATACTAGGATAATACCTAACCTCCTTGACACACCCCGATTGATTTTTGACATACAGAACGTCGGAAACTCGAGCCCACCCCAAAATCGTAGTCTATAGCACACCGATTTAGCCCGAAAATGCTCCGCTCTTATCGTTTTGCCCGTTTATTTACCCAAATGGCCACAAAAAATTAAAAGGACCACACTGAGATGATCCACAACCTCCCTGGAATGCCCGGGTCAATTATTGGCCCACCGTACACCTGGACTCCGGGCCCACCCCCAAAATGGTGGGCTATAGCTCACCGATTTGGCCCAAAAATGCTCCATTTGCACTGTTTCACCTGTTGTCCATCCAAATGGCAACTAAAAATTAAAAAGACCACACTAGGATGATCCCCAACCTCCTTGGCACACCATGGTTGATATTTTGCCAATACTATGCCCGGGCCCCGGGTCTACCCCCAAAACAGAGGGCTGTAGCACACTAATTTGGCTCAAAAACCCCCTCGTTCGCGCTGTTT
>NW_025839618.1:0-1019 GCF_002878395.1 Capsicum annuum | reverse complement strand
CCTGGTCTGGGCCCGTCGGTTAACCGGCCTAATTTTTTTTTTTTTTTAAAAATCAAATTTTGTACAAAATTGGACCGTTGGGACCAATGACTATATTACCGTTTGGGCCCTTAAAAAGTTTCAAATGGCATTTTTTAATAATTTTTTTTTTCATTTCAAATATTTTTTTAATCCCAAAAAAATTTCTAAAAATATCCTACACTCTCAAATCATTTTTCACACAAATTTTCATTCTCTCAAATCTCATTCTCTCTTAATTATCAACTATTCTATATATTTAAATTCCTAAAGTGCTCACTTTAATTTTTTAATTTTGCGATTACAAAGTACGAGTGGAAGTTTTTAAAGTTGCAACCCTTGGATACTTCCAAAATTTGGTATTATTGTTCCATATCTTACGTTTAATTTTTAATTAGTGTATTAATTATTGAATATTTTATTATATTTGTGTTTTGAATTTTTTTAGTATAATTTATATTATGGATAAATTAAGAAAACTCGCCACTAAAGGTGTTAAAAATTTTTGTCCCAAAAGTGGTAGTGGTAGCAAAAAACGAATTACTAGCGGTAGAGGTACTTCAAGTAGTAGATATACCCGTGTGCCTTCGCCTCCGGTACCGCTTGGTACACCTTTTGAGTAAGAAATAGGTGTAGGTGCTCACGATATGGATTATGTAGAAGCTCAGGAAAATTAAGGTATAGAAAAAGAAAATGAAGTAGATGCAGTTAATTTAGACGAAGATGATGAAAATATTGGTGAGACATCCGCAGTAGAAAATGCTAATGTTAGATCTGAATCGGTTAATCTCCCTCCCTGTCCTCCCCGTGTCCCAAGAGCTCGTAAAACAACTAGTATTGCATGGAAATTTTTTGAACATATATCAGATACTGAGGTGCAATGCAATATTTGTCAACAAATATATAAGCATAAAAGCGGAGGCAAGCAAACGTTAATGAGACATATAGGTGATACTCACGAAAGAGAGTTAAATATTGCATGAGGTGGTGGGGATGTTGGT
>NW_025839617.1:0-1184 GCF_002878395.1 Capsicum annuum | reverse complement strand
TTTAGTCAATATGGAATCATGTATTTTCGATTTGCCTTATTACTCCTGCTAATTTCCTCTAGTGTTGTTGGAACGTTTTAATCCTAAGTTATATATTAATTATTAACGTGAGGTAAAATAAAATGGTTTGCAAACTTATTCAAGATTTGTTATCATCAATAAGAAATGAAAAGAGTGGAAATACCCATTTGTAAGGGAGCGAGACGAGTTGCGGAATAATCCAAAATTCGTTGAAAAATAAAGAGCGAAAAAGAATAAAAATGAATAATATAATATTGTTTCGAGGTCATAAGAGACAAACAAATGCCTTTGAATGCTAGATAAGTTTTAGGCATGTTTAAAATATTTGTCTCGATTAAGAATGCGGCGTGCGCATCTTTCTGAGACGTTTAAAAATATTTCAAGGATGCAATAATGCACCTTGGTAAAAATTGTTCTAAAAATTAATTCTCACTAGCTTAATACAAGAGGTATATATAGTTACAAGATACTAAAATGAGCGAATTTAGGTCCTGAAATAATTTATCAAAATAGTTTAAGTATAAGTCAATAAAGCGACCGTGCTAGAACCACGGGTCTCGAGGGGTGCCTCACACTTTCCCCTCGGTCAACAGAATTCCTTACCCAGTCTTCTATTTTTGCAGACTATAATAAGAGTCATTTGCTTTTGATTAGAGATTCAATAAGGTGACTTGGAACACCATAACTCAATTCCAAGTGACGACTCTGTAATTAAAATAATCATTCAATACTGTCACTTTAATTAGAAAAAAGCTTCGACTCGACCCTCGGGCGAAAAATGGGTGTGACATCTCTGGCGACTCTGCTGGGGAATAATAAGAATTCAAGCTTTTTATATTGACTTATACTTGCTTTAATTATTGTTGATATTGTGTTTGTTGGCCTTATGTGCTACTTGTCGCTTATTTACCACTTTGATATTGATTGAACTGTATTATATACTGTCTTCTCTTGCGCACCCTCTCCGAGTCTCTAAAATAGGATAGAATCCCACCCTGAAGGACAAGAATCAGATATGCATAATTCGTCCAGATTGGATAATTAAAGGTTAAACAACCGACCGAACCTAACTTAGGAGACACGACCAAAGAACAACAATGAACAATGTCAGTAAATTTTTTTTGAGTTTTCAACTAGACACTTCACATATAAATGATACCAAA
>NW_025839616.1:0-2055 GCF_002878395.1 Capsicum annuum | reverse complement strand
TGACCCTGACAACAAAGAATACCATCTCCCCCTTGGGAGAAAACCTCGACTTTCTGATTCTGAACTGACTCTTTGAGCTTGACAAGGCTAGGATCCCTGTCTTGTTTCTCTTTCACCTCGAAAACTAGAGATGACTCTGAATTACTATGAACACATACACCGCCCTCTGAAGAACCGACTAAGCGAACGCCTAGTCTGGAAAATCGATGGATCTCCTAAGCCATCTTTTTCTTACTATCCTCAATGTGAGAAATACTACCCATAGAGAGTCGACTGAGAGCATTGGCCACAACATTGGCCTTGCCCGGATGATAAAGAACACTTATGTTATAATCCTTCAAGAGCTCTAACCATCTCCTCTGGCGAAGATTGAGATCTTTCTGGGGAAAGATATACTGGAGGATTTTATGGTCTGTGAAGACATCTCCATGAACTCCATAAAGATAATGCCTCCAAATCTTCAAGGCAAAAACTACCGCTGCTAACTCAAGATCATGAGTAGGATAATTCTTCTCATGTGGCTTTAACTGTCTTGAGGCGTAGGCTATGACCTTACCATACTGCATGAGGACACAACCTAAACCCACTCTGAATGCATCACAATAGACTACAAAATTGTCTGAACCATCTGGAATAGCTAGAACTGAAGCTGAGGTGAGTCGAGTCTTTAACTCTTGAAAGCTCTTCTCGCATAAATCTGACCACTGAAACTTAGTCTTCTTCTGAGTCAATCTGGACATGGGAGATGCAATAGAAGAAAATACCTCAACAAACCATCTGTAATAGCCAGCCAAACCCAAGAAACTCCTAATATCTGATGGAGATATGGGTCTGGGCCAATTTCTTACAACCTCAGTTTTTTGAGGATCTACTCTAATGCCATCACCGAAAACAATATGGCCAAGGAATGCTATTGATATTAGCCAAAATTCGCACTGGCTAAACTTAGCGAATAACTGGTGATCCCTGAGAGTCTGAAGAACAATCCTGAGATGGTCTGCATGATCACGCTCTATGCGAGAATAGACCAGAATATCATCTATAAAGACTATGAAAAACATGTCCAAGTACTGCTTGAACACACGGTTCATCATATCCATAAAATTTGCAGGGGCATTGGTAAGACCAAATGACATGACTAAAAATTCAAAGTGACCATACTGAGTACGGAAAGCTGTCTTCGGAATGTCAAATTCTCCAACTCTGAGCTGATAATAGCCTGATCTGAGGTCTATCTTAGAGAAGTAACTGTCACCCTGAAGTTGGTCGAATAGATCATCAATCCTAGGAAGAGGATATCTGTTCTTGACCGTGACCTTTTTAAGTTGACGGTAATCAATACACATCCTGAGAGAACCGTCTTTCTTGCGCATGAATAACACTGGCGCACCCCATGGGGAAACACTAGGTCTGATGAATCCCTTATCTAAGAGATCCTTCAACTGATCTTTCATTTTCTTGAGTTCTGCTGGTGCCATTCTATATGGCGAAATAGAAATAGGTTGAGTATCTGGAAGAAGGTCTAGGCCGAAGTTTATTTCCCTTTTGGGAGGAATGCCTGGAAGATCTTTGGGAAAGACATCTGAGTATTCATAAAAAATAGGGACTTTTTCGAGATTGGGAGATTTAGAACTGGAATCTTTAACATGCACGAGATGATACACACACCCCTTAGAAATTATTTTCCTTGCTCGAAGGTAGGAAACAAGTTGACCCCTGAACGCTGAAATGCTACCCTTTCACTCTAGGACAGGCTTATTCGAGAACTGAAACTAAACTATCCTATTTCTGCTGTCGACTGTGGCATAGCAGGAATGAAGCCAATCCATGCCGAGAATGATATCAATATCAGTAATCTCTAACTTCACTAAATCTGCTGACGTGAATTTCTGAGATATCATAACTGGGCAGTTCCTGTATACCCATTGGGCTATGATGGTTTTACCCACTGGGGTAGAGACTGAGAAAGGCTCTACTAGGACTTTGGGATTGATTCTGAAATTGCCTGCTATGTATGGAGTAACGACATCAGAAGAATTTTCCTGATCCCGCTAA
>NW_025839615.1:0-2115 GCF_002878395.1 Capsicum annuum | reverse complement strand
AATTGGGTATTTTCTCTAATATTTTTAATATATTCAACTAAGGTATTCAACAAAATCATACCTTTTGCGAGGAGATCATGGATGATCACTTGCAATTCCTGCACTTAGGATACAACAGACTTGCTGTCAATCATTTTATATTCCAGGAATCTTGCAATAAAGAACTTTTTGGTTCCCGCATCCTCAGTTTTGTACTTTCTTTCCAGCGCCCCCACAACTTCTTTGTCGTCTTCATCCCACTATACACATTATATAGTTCATCTTGGAGACCATTTAGAATGTAATTCCTGCATAGGAAATCTGAATATTTTCATGCTTCTATAATGAAAAATCGCTCTTGGTTAGAGGTATCCTCGGGCACCTCTGAAGCTTCTTTAAATGTGAACCTTTAAAGATAAGAGTTGTAAGGTAGAAGAACATCACCTTTTGAAGTCAATACCCGGGAATTTTTTGAGTTTCTTCTCTGGTGTCATTGCTTGCGGAGCATTAGTACCACTCATTGTGGAAATACTAGTTGCTGCCACAGTCGTTGCAGCATCATGCACTTGACTATCAGTAGTCATTTTTCTGTCACAACAAGACAGTAACTTTAGTAAATCAAAATACTATTAATAAAGTTGCAGAAACTTTAAATACCCCTTTGTTTCTAGTTTGACGATAAAGTTTTTATGACTTCCAATCATCAACCGAGTGATCTTTAACTTGTGATGAAGATTTTATTTCTTCAAATCATTAGTTAAGTTCAAACGGAGTAGATAGCTTAAAGGTTTAATCTGCAGAAACCAAGCAATACAGATTCTGAAAAAAATATTTCCTTAAGATTGTAATTTTCAATGTTTTTGGCTACAAGAATCTGTATCTAGGCACAACAACTTCAACACAAGTTCAAGTCTTAAAACAAGAACACCTATAAAGTTACACTACACCTTCAACACAAGATTAAAAATAATTTATCCAAGAAGTGTGTTATTATTTCATAAATAAGATGAAGCAGAAAGTTAAGGCCAAGTTCTCCGAATTCATGGAGTGTCCTTAAGGAATTAATTCCCCTCAAGTACCTGAGGTTATGGAATTTTCTTTCCAGGATAAAATGACTTTCAATCCAACAATCGCGGTACCTCAAATTATTGGATTCGTCGAACTCACTCAACAGTTAATGATCACAATGAGTTTTTTGAAGATATAAAGAGTGTTCTTGCTGTCAAAAATTATGTCTATACTTGAGGAATATGTCAGGTATTAATAGTCTTAATGTGCCCCTTCGAAAAGAAAGCATTGGTTCTAGAAAAAGGCACATTTTCAGTACAGCCACGTTACCTGCACCCGATCTGTGCTGGAACTGCGGTCGATCTGCGGTCGCAGGTGACACTATCCAAATTTTGGTGGCTTCCTGCATTGAATATACGCTCGTAGTTGCCTAGGTACGCGAGCAGCTCACCCTATTGCACGAAACAATGTGCCTTTTACCTTGAAGGATCGTATCCCTTCGAGGTGCGTTTACATGGCGTTTGAAATGCACCTGTAGATGGGTGCTCGTAGGTTGCCCAGGTGCGCATGCCGATCATCCTATTGCACGAAACAATGTACCTTTTACCTTGAAGGATCGCATCCCTTCGAGGTGCATTTACATGGCGTTTGAAATGCACCCGCAGATGGAGTAAAACATTTCTATCGGATTCTTTGGATTAAATTTCACTTGTTCTTCAAGTTTCAAATAAAATTTGTCTAAATCCAAAGCCGAGCAACCAACGACGGCACGAGGCACTTCCTTGTTCTTGCCTCACTATCCTAGTGGAGATGTGTTTCTCAATATAAACAAATGAAAACTTATTTCTCCCACAAATGTGAGAGAATTTAGTAAACTTTCCTATTTGAGCACACTTTGCATTTTAGTGTGGACTGAATTTCCCTCCACTATTTTTCCCTCTATTTTCCATTCACACATACACCTTGAACCCAATAGATTTTCTGAATGATTTCTCGATTGCAACTAAACTGTTAGAGGAACGGGACTTGAAAAAGGTGCGGTTAGAGGAATGGAACTTGGAAAGTCCATTTACTCAGCTAGTCACCTCTATCCAACAAGTAAGACGGGCACTAAAAATCATCTAAAAC
>NW_025839614.1:0-5864 GCF_002878395.1 Capsicum annuum | reverse complement strand
CAAACGGATTCAAAATAAATGAATGTGATAAATGTGTTTATATTAAAGACACTCCAAATCACCAAGTCATTGTATGTTTATATGTGGATGATATGTTAATCATCAGTAGAGACATTTCTGACATAAATGCAACAAAATGAATGCTCGAGAGCAAGTTTTATATGAAGGACCTTGGAGTTGCAAATGTTATCTTAGGTATAAAAATCCATCGAACTCCACAAGGATAGGCATTGTCACAGTTCATTATATCGAAAAGGTACTTGACAATTTCAAGTATATGGAATTCGATATTGCCAAGACTCCATTGGATGTGAGCGTTGCACTTTGAAAGAATGAAGGTGAAAGTGACTCGCAATTGGAGTACGCAAGAGTATTGGGATGTTTAATGTATATAATGAATCATACACGATCAGACATAGCATGCGCTATCAGTAAATTGAGTCGGTACACGAGTAATCCCAACAAAACTCACTGGATGGCAATGAAAAGAGTTGAGGGGTATCTTAAATACACTCAAAATTATGCTGTGCATTATAAGAAATATCCTACGGTACTTGAAGATATAGTGATGCAAATTGGATCACCGGATCGAACGAAGTAAAATCCATAAGTGGATATGTATTTACTATCCGTGGAGGAGCAGTTTCTTGGAAATCATCCAAACAGACTTGTATCGCTCGCTCTACAATGAAATCTGAATTTATCATATTAGATAAAGCCGGTGAAGAAGCAGAATGACTCCGAAATTTCTTGGAAGATATTCTGTATTGGCCCAAGCTAGTGGCACCAGTATGTATATATTGTGATAACCAAGCAGCAATAGGTAGGGCAGGAAGCATAATGTATAACGGTAAATCTCGTCATATAAAACGAAGAAATAATACCATTAGAGAACTTTTCTCTAGTGGAATTATCACTATAGACTATGCAAAGTCAAAGAATAATGTGTCGGATCCACATACAAAAGGCCTATCTAGAGAAGAAGTGGAAAGAACATCCAAGGGAATGAGTTTAAGGCCTAGGACAAGTCAGAATGACGGTAACTCTACCTAGCAGACTGGAGATCTCAAGAGCTAGGTTCAAGGAGATCAAAAAAAGTTGTGTCTGACAGGTTCAACATTGTCAATTACCTAACCCATTCTCATGATGTAGAAAATGTATAGTAAACAAGGATAAAACTTAAGGTGAAAAATCTTTTAATGATTATCTAAATTTGGCAGATTTGACCAAATAGTTTAATCTACAGGATTGAACGTTTAGAAATCACCTATGTGTGGGCGAAGTGGAAGCCGTTTCAAAGAGAATATTAGAAAAGGCCTATTCTCTAAGCTCTCATGAAAACCGGAACGTGTTCATGGCTGAAAAGAATAAAATCGTAAGAACCATAAATGATAAAAGGCTGGTTGTGTGACATGTGTTGTCTAGGTGTACATTAAAGCTCGGCGGTTCAAAGATATCAAATCTACCAATTGACCGAGTGCATCCGATGCATGTTCACTACGGAAAGTTCAAAGGGAAACCCACTTATTCAGATGCAATTAGTATTTAATTGATGATCACATACTTGTCTGTAAAACTTTTATGAAAAAATAGCCACTCATCATTCATGTGGGGGACTGTTGGGTTCATAGTAATAAAAAGGTGTGAATGGAAAAATAGAGAGAAAAAAAATGGTGAAAGAAGGACACCAATTTAGAAGGTGTACTCTCAAATTTAGAAAGTTCACTAATTCTCCCACATTGGTGAGAGAATGGAAATTTGGAGTATTTATAATGATGAATACTTAATCCACATGGCAAGTGAGGCAAAAAATAAGAGATGCCTCGCACCGTCGTCATCGCTCGCTCGGCTTGGCTTCGGCTTCGGCTTCAAATTTAAATTCGGATTTGTCAAATGATCGATCAATGAGATCTATTTTTTAGACAAATTTTATTTGAATTCCGAAGAATGACAAAGGAAAATGCAGTAGAATTTTTTTGGACAATGTTTTCGACTCCATACATGCATACAGATGCCACTATTTACACTATTTCAGCGAACAGTTGTGATGTTTCATCGCGGAATGCTAAAACATTTTTTGATGCATGCAGAAATACAGAAGCAGGTGCTAGTTCAAGTGAACTGGTACACTGCTTCATGAATTGCTGCAACACTTCATCGAAATGGTGCCACTGTTTCGTGAAAAGGTGCACTGTTGCAGTAAAATGCTGCACACTGGTTCAGCACTAATGAAATACTGCACCCATGTAATTTTTCATAATAGAAACACCTTTAAGATTGAACCATTTCCACCTTTTCAAAGGGGCATCTTGTGGCTATATAAACCTGATTTCATCCACAGGTTTAGGACACAAAAAAAAATTTCAGAATTACAAGCTTCTTCTTCTTCTTAAAAATACTTTAAGTGTGATCACTCAAACCACGAGTTTGTTCGAAGAATCCGCCTTTTGAGGTACCGCTATAGTCGAATTGAAGGCCATTTTATCCTGGGAGGAAGATTCCATAACCTCGGGTACAGTGAGGGGAATTATTCCTTAAGAAAAGTCCGTGAATTCGGATGACTTGACCTTACAATTTCTGTTTCATCTATATTTCTGAAATATAAAATACACCTCTTGTAAGATCATTTTGATCTTGTGTTGAGGGTATTTGTTCAACTTCGTTGTGTTCTTGTTCATACTTGAACTCGAGTTGAAGATGTTATTCTATTATACAGATTCTACGTACCCGTATTGTGGAATATAACACATGTATCGATATTGTACAAATAGTTATTTAATATATGAATATTGTGTAAATGATATACAAACGGGTATTGATATTGTATAAAATATGTATAAACATGTATAGATATTGTGTAAATAGTTATGTAATGCATATATGATGCATCGATATTACATAAATAGTGCAAAAACAGCCAACAAATACTACTATAAATTGTATAGATCACTCTGCAAATAAATTCCAATGAAATAGTCATCTTCCACCCCGGTTCTCCATTTAGAAAAAAAAAGGAGATGTTGGATCTTCACAATAATCAATTAACAAATGTGTATTATATTTAGCTTCATGTCCACAGTCAAAGGATCTTGCTTCTAGATATGGTGGCACAACTTGAAAAACAAATTGATGCACACATGGTTTCTACACGGTCATTTTATTATGCTTGAGGATTTTACAGGTAATAGATATTTTATCTCCAAATTTGCACTCAAACCTTTCATCATATAGAGTTTAAAAGGCAGCATATACATGTATGTATGACCATTAAAGAACTTGGTTTGCAAGTTCTTCCAATTCTGACCAATTCAAAATATTCTCTAAATAGTTCCAAATTTTAGATATGAGTTTCTCTCGATATTTTGAATCTTTTGACATATAATTCGCTCGAAACAATTTACGTTTGCAATATGTCAAATTTTTGAAAAAGCCTTAACGACTGAATATGAAAGAAACAAGAGGAGGAGGAAGGAAAGAAGGAAAAATAAGAAGGAATGAGGAAGGGGGAGGAAAGAAGAAGTAGAAGATCGAAAATGAACAAACAATCATATTATTTGTAATTAATTTGACCGACTGGCCATTTTAAGAAATAACCTTAGCCGAAAGGCTATTCTCAGTAGCAATAAATAAAATGGCTATTTTTTCTGTAATAAAATTTAAGGCCTATTTACATAAATGATATATTAAGACACATTTATTATGACTTATGGTCTAACTTTCTCTCTTACAACCCGTAACATATCTTTTCTTACCTTTTATAGAAACTCCCACTATACTTTCCTTACATCAAAGGATTCTTTATCAAATTTAGTCCAAATACGTCTCAAACACTCTCTCTATAATCTCTCTCCTTTAATTTCTCCCTTTTAATTTCTCTGTCACATTCTCTATTATTGATCCGGCTGAAAATTACCGCAAAATTGTCAAAAATCTTAAGGTAATTATAATTTTGATTAATTTAATCTGCAATTGTGGTGAATGTTATTGTATTTATCCATCCATTTCTTATGGAAAAAACTTCAATTTCTTCAATACAAAATTGTGATTTGATGTCGAATTGTACTTAAATTGCATGTGTATGTTGTTTGTGAGTATGAGCTCGACAATTCACTATAAATTATATAATTTGCGTATGATTTTAGTGTATTAATTTTTTTCAATCTCAGATTATAAAGAAACTTCAATTTCTTCGCTACGAATTATCGTTTTGTGGCAAATTATACTTGAATTGCATGTGTATGTTGTTTTTGAGTATGAGCTCAATAATTCATTACAAATTATATAATTTGTGTTTGATTTTAGTGTATTAATTTTGTTTAATATCGGATTATGAAGAAACTTTAATTTCTTTGGTATGATTTGGTGTTTTATGGTTCATTTGTAACTGAATTATGAATGTATATTGTTTGTGAGTACTAGTTCAATCATGTACTTCTAATTTCGTTCACTTGAATTTATTGTTTAGTGTATTTATTTCAGATTTTCAGTCGATCTCAAAAAATAAAGAAACTTCAATTTCTTCACCACGATTTGGTGATTTGTGGCTCATTTTAGATCTTTGAATATGAAAAAACTTTAATTTCTTCAGTACAATTTAATGATTATTCGGATGATTTGTTTATAACATGAAAAGGATTACAATTTATGTATTTGTGAATATAACTGACAATTGGTTTTGACTTGTGAATGTCTGATTAACATGAAGACCATTGTTGAATCATGACACATATTAAGGAATCGTTTGGTAAAGTGTATTAGAAAAATAATTCATGTATTAAGTATGATATTATTTAATACTTTATTTGGTAGCAATTTGGGGTTGCATGGTATCATAGGGTGTATAACTAATACATCTCATTTGGTGGTATTAGTAGGGGTGTCAATGAACCGGAGCTTCATCGGAATGGTCCATTTCGGTCAAGGTACTATTCTAGTCACGCTACGGTACCGGTTGAAACTGGTAATCCCAATCCCAATAGTCCAGAACCCGGTATCGATACAGATCCTGGATTATTTTTGATAGTTTTGATTTCGATTAACCCATTTCCAGTTCGATGTCGGTCCGATGAATAATCAAATTTTATCTTATTATTATTTTTTAATTAATGTAATGGATGGTTTATAGCCGTTGGGGAGGCCAATCAACGGCTATTTTGAATCCTAAAATAGCCTCCCTCACGCCCCCACTCCTTCCTTCCAAAGTACTCCACTATCCCATTAACAATTTTTCACTGTAAATATTCCTTTTATACTTATTTTTTTCCCACAAATATTCTCATACTCTCTCTAATATATTCAACTCTAAAAATCTCCATAGTATTCTCTTAATATTTATGACTGTTGTATTAGCTAGTTGGAGTTGGAGATTTTTTGAAGATATTACAAGCTTCGATTTTCATTTTTTAATTTTGATATTTGGTATATGTCTGCTTTTACGCAGGTGTTCGTTATATTCGTTCTAATTTTAATTTCTCTTTTTGTTTACTTTAATATCTATATTTTTGTTTTTTAGTATCGTATTTGTTTACTTTTATTAATTTTTGGTTAATAATATTTATATTGCTTGTTTTAATATTTTTGCTATATTTAAATTTAATTATGGATGACAATAAAAATAGTAGTGGTAAAAAAATCTTTGGTAAGATTTTTCGTAGAAGTAAAAAAAATAGTGCTTCTACTAGTTTATTACCGCGTAGATGTAGTAATGTTAATGAAACTTCTTTATCACAGCCTAATAATTTCGATGTTTGTGCCGGTATGGAATTAGACCATGAGACCCTAAGTAGGCATTATGATAATTTTAAGGAAGACTTATCGGAAGAAGATGATATAGAAGAAAAAGAGTTAAGTGAAACCCCTATCCC
>NW_025839613.1:0-3597 GCF_002878395.1 Capsicum annuum | reverse complement strand
GAACTCACCTGCGAGTAGAGGGTGTTATTCTTAGAAGCAATCCTTGTCCTCCAGAACTACATAGCCAGCGTAGGTTGAGACATCTAACCTGTTAGATAAGGGTTGATGAGGTAACTTAACCTGTTAGATGAGGGTCCCACCATTCTCCTTAGAGTACCTATTAGATGAGGGATTACTCATAGCTTGTCCTTACCAGTGGCGCGGTATTGACACCCTTATAATTGTGGTTACAGATTGGACCCCAACTCAATTATATTATCTTATTTAGGGAATGTCATTTAGATGACTACTTCCCACAGTTACAGTCTCAGTCTCAGTCTCAGTAATAGAACTCAGATAGTTCTACAGAATTTAGGACTGTCATACACAGTCAGTTAGATAATAGTATATCAGTTATACAAAAACTTATGTTATTAGTATTCAGCTTCAGTGATGTCATGATCTCAGTTATAGTTCACGTATTCATGCATGTATTCTCACGTTCATGTTATTCAGTTAGTTAGTATTGTTCATGCATATAAACCCCTTGCATTTATCCTACCTCACTTGCATACCAGTACATTCAAACATACTGACACATTTGTTATATGGTGTTTTATACCATAGGTTCAAAAGTACGATCTCCAGAGCAGCCTTAATAGATCATACATTCAGTAGCAAGACTAGCAGTGAGTCCTCATCATTCGAGGATAGCATGATTATTTTATTACTTTATTGTTTCAGTAGTTCGAAGTTAGTTGGGGACATGTCCCATCAACTTTATAGTTTTTAGATAGTTTATAGGCTTCCATAATATAGCATGTTCAGATAGTTATTTCAGTCATTTTGGTATTGATATACCATATTTTTTAGATGTTAAGATTTATCAGATATTTGAACCTTATGGCTTTTCAGCCTTTTATTCCACATTTATACAGTATATTATGCAGTGCTCAGGTACATATATCAGTCATAGGTTAGCTTGTGGTCCTTCGAGGTCATAAGCATCGTGTAGCATTCCAAGTACCAGATTTAGGGCATTACATCAATGCACATTCACAAAGAACTATCTTTCTTTTTCACAAAATGGACGGGAGCGCCCCAATGAGAAACACTAGGCCTTATGAAACCTTTATCTAAGACATCTTTAAGCTGCTCTTTTAACTACTTAAGCTCGGCTGGAGCCATCCGATATAGAGGAATAAAAATAGGATGAGTATCTGGGAGAAGGTCAATACTGAACTCTATTTCCCTATCGGGAGGTACCCTTAGAAAATCTTTGGGAAAAATATCAGGAAACTCATGACTACACTGACTGATTGAACTATTAGAGTCTCAGACTTAGTCTCTTTGAATCTAACTAGATGATAGATACACCCTTTGGAAATCAATTTTCTGGCTTTAAGATAATATATGAAATGACTCTTGGGAGACACTAAATTACCTTTTCACTCAAAGACTGGCTCACCTGGAAACTAAAACTTCACCACTCGGTTGTGAAAATCTATATATGCATAAAATGGATAAAGCCAATCCATACCAAGAATAAGATCAAATTCAACAATATCTAACTCTATTAGGTATGCTAACATGATTTTATAAAAGACAATGATAGGACACTTTCTATAGATTCATTTGGCAACAATTGACTCACCCACAGAGGTAAAAACTGAGAAGGGCTCAGGGATCTTTTTAGGACTTATTTCAATATTCACTGCAACTAATAGGGTCACATAAAAAAAATTTAACCTAGGGTCTAACAACACATAAACATCAAGATGAATGGCACGAAGCATACCAGTGACAATATTTGGAAAATCCTCCTACTCTTGAAGAGATGGTAAATCATAAACCAATTCCAGCACTGATCGTCACCAGTACTGGACGATGCGCCCTAAGGAAGGACTAGGCGACCTAGAGTTTTTTTCCTTGGATTTTTCCAATCACTTGTTCATCTAGAGTCTTAAAAAAACCTAGAATTTGAAACTTGGATAAACAAGTGATTGGAAAAATCCAAGGAAAAAAATCGAAATATTTTTTCTCCATAGAAATGCATGCACAAACATGCAGAAACACACCTCAAAAGGGACACACCCCTGCGAGAAAAAGGCACACTATTTCAGAAAAAGGGCGACTGCTTGATTGGATGTATGTAATGCCCCAAAAATGGATTACAAGATGTCACACAATGCTTAAGACTATGAGTAGCCTTAAGCTAATCCTGTATGCCTTCTACTAAATCTAAATCTCATACTAATGGAAATAAAGACATCAAAATCATACTGAATGTGGAAAACTATTTAAATATAATATCTAAAAAAAACTAGTCTAAGGGGTCTGATGATACAATACTGAAAATCTATATCAAAACTAATAGTCTAACAAGCATCTACTACTAATATCTAGAGAGTCATTAGGACAAACCCCTACCTAACTCGAACAGTCTGAAAAGAATACTAAATCATCTAAACTGATAAGCTGAAAACAAAGTGAATGAGTAAGTCCCCAAACAATGAAGATTCACCAACTATTTGGATGTAGATGAAGATGCTCGAAATCACTCATGCTGCTGAAACTAAGCACCTGAATCGACATTATGAAACAATGTAGCATATAGACGTATATGTGGATTAGTACTTTGAGGATGTACTGAGTATATGGGGTGAAATGTATAAGGAAACCAAGTCATAATAGTCATCGTAGTTTGTAAAATAATGCATGCTAAATGTAAATAACTCACAAAAGTTGGAATATCTAAAATACCAAAATCTGTAATCATGAATAACAAATCATACTTTGTAAATCTCAATATTTTAGTTCTAAAGGCTATACTAATGTTCTATTTGTAAAGCATGCTGCCTAAGTGTAGAAAGGACTCACTTTTATATCTAAAAATCTGAAAGCTGAAATCTGCAGCTAATATCTTTCTGTGTAGCATAATCTGAATAAAGTTGTGAGCTTTTACACTTAGTTTTCTTAAAAGTTTTTCTGTTATTCTATTATGTTAAGGAGTTACTCAAAAGCTGTTTATTTACTTTTACTAGTAGGGAGGTTCTCTTAACCAACATAAACCATGTGAGCTAACATGAAGTCCAACGTCTTGTTCATGTATGGGGAAAACCTCACGGTGGGGAGAGATGTCATACTCTTGACAAGGAGTATAACCTAATCTAAGTGATCACATCTATATCTATCATCCATATAGAAAGGGGAATAATCTGAATATGTACCTATATTGACTATGTAGTTCTGTGGAAGATAGAGCATGCTAATCCCACACTTTCCGCTCAGTGCTAAATACTACTCCCTTTTAATTATTGTGCTCATTTTGTTGGAAATCCACCTTAAAAAGCTAGCATAAGGGTTATTATGATTCCAATTATGCATTTATCGTATTCAATATGTGAATAAAAATATTCTAATTTCTCAAATCCATAATAAATTTGTAATGTGAATTCCAAAACTTACCTGAGGATCAAAAGATCAAAGCTTTATTGAGAATCTGTAGATAATCTGATCATAGGAGGCTTAAAGCATCTTCTTTCTGGAAATATCAACATATAAATCTTGGGCTTAATAACCCATGCATTAATGTTATGTCAAAACATCATAAAGTTC